>NW_014579208.1:58430-62754 GCF_000485595.1 Priapulus caudatus
AGCGTCGGGCTCCGGTTGTCGGTGAGACAGCGTCGGGCTCCGGTTGTCGGTGAGACAGCGTCGGGCTCCGGTTGTCGGTGTGACAGCGTCGGGCTCCGGTTGTCGGTGTGACAGCGTCGGGCTCCGGTTGTTGGGTGCGAAGATGGCATGAGACATGTCTTACCCATCTTCTTCCTCTTTTTTTTCCTTCTCCTTCTTCTTCTTCTTCTTCTTCTTCTTTTTCTCTTCAGCTGGGGGATTAGCTGGGTAGAGGTAGCGAATGCAGAACGAATGATCCTCCACCAATTATTGTACTGCTATTTAGCCTATTCTGGGGGGAATAGCTCGCTGGATATGCCCGTTGCACGGTCCTCAAAATCAATCTAGAATCGACAGCGGTGTGAGGTGACGAATGTTTTATTATGTACAGGGTACCATACATATACATGTGAATCATTAATACGTGTATGATATAAAGAAGTTAGTCGAAGTGCGTTTCATCGCGTCTACGCACTTCTAACGACATACGATTTACGCGACAGAATACGTCACGTAAATCATCCATAATTACAAGTAAGTCTAACTAAGTTTATCTTCCAATGGTACAAACATAACGAGTATAATTTTACCAGAGAGAAATACGTAATCTAAATCATACCTTACAATACTAGTAAATATTACAATCATAACAAGTACGATTTTACGCAAGAGAATTTCAAACATATTTACCTAGAATCGACAGCGGTGTGAGGTGACGAATGGCTACGTTAGCGTGGACCCAACTTATATACTGCGCAGGAATTAACTGATTTGGCAGGAATTTAAACTAGATTTCTTGGCGTGAGACAGCAAGCGATGCTGGCGCGGCCGGTCGACGTCACCGCGCGTCGCGTCACCTATTCTCAGTTCGTTACGCGTCGTGTCACCTGGCCGTCCAGCTTGTCATCGCTGTTGTCCCAACGCTCAAGAGGCCCGTCCCCATTTGTGACCGCTTGTCACCGCTGTTGTCCAGAACGCTATAAGCGTCACCTCAATACTTGGTCACCGCTTGTCGATCCTATAGACCCTTCTTAATTATTATTCATGACCTGGGGTCATCGCACGAAAACGAAACGAGGCTAAGCTAGGCAATTTTCGTAAACAATGGCTTGCTCAGGCAGGGCACGCATAGAGGGCGGGTACACGCCCACGTTACACGCGGTCACGCACGGTCAACGCAGATACACGCCCGTACACGCGGCGCTACACGCAGAGATACACGCACGTACACGCAGGTACACGCGGCACCGTACACGCCAGCGTACAGCGCGGGTACACGGCACGTACACCGATACACGGCAGATACAAGCACGTACACGCGGCCGTACACGGAGCATCACGCACGTACAGCGCGGCCGTACCGCAGGCACACGCACGTAAACGCGGCGTACACGCACGTACACGGCAGATTCACGCACGTACACGTAACGGAGAATTACACGCACGTACACGTAACGGAGACACGCACGTTGACACGTACACGGAGATACACGCACGTACCGGCGGGTACACGGGAGAACACGCACGTACACGCCGGTCGTACACGCAAGTACACGACCACGTCACGCAGATACACGCACGTACACGCAGGATACACGCACGTAACACGCCAGAGTACCACGCAGGTACACCGCGGTGTACACGCACGTAGCACGCAGATACACGCACGTAACACGCAGATTACACGCAGTAACATACACGCAGATACACCGACGTACGCGCGGTACACGGAGCATACACGCTGGGTACACGCCGTACACGGCCACGTACTACGCATGTACACCACGTACACGCGATTGTACACGACGTACACGGGGTACACGCAGGTACACGCAGATACGCAGGTACACGACGTACACGCGGGACACGCACGTACACGCAAATACACCACGTACACGGCAGATACACGCACGTACACGTACACGCAGATAACGACGCACGTACAGCGCAGTACGCAGGGTACACGCACGTACACGCAGATACACGCACCGTACACGCAGATACACGCGACGTACACGCAGCTACACGCACGTACACGCGGCGTACACGCACGTTACACGCGATACACGCACGTAACACGCAATACACGGCACGTCGCGCGGTACACGGGAGAGGACACCACCCTGTACACGCTGTAACGCAGCGATACACGCCAGCGTACACGCCAACGTACACGCGGCGTACACGCAGATTACACCACGTACACGGCGCGCGTCACGCACGTACACGCAGATACACGCAGGTACACGAACGTACACGTACCGCAGATAGCACGCACGTATCACGCGGGTACACGGAGATACACGCACGTACACGGCGGCGTACACGCACGTACACGGGCAGGTACAAGCACGACGCAAACACGCAGATACACGCAGGCGTACACGCACGTACACGCGGTACACGCTATGTGCACGCGGTACACGCACGTACACGCAGATACTACGCTGATACACGCACACGCAAGATTCACGCACGTACAACGCGAGATACACGCGGATACACGCACGTAAGCAACGTACACGCGGGTACACGCACGTACACGCGGGTACACGGAGATACACGCGCGAGTTACACGTACGTACACGCGCGGTTACACGCACGCGTCACGCGGGGCAGTACACGACGTTACCGCGGGTACACGCACGTACACCAGGTACACACACGTACACGCACGTACCGCAGCTAACGCCACGTAACGCAGATACACGCACGCTACACGTACACGCAGATACAACGCACATTATGCTGTTGCACGTTGCTGTTTACCGGTATACGTGGGTGTGACCGCTGTAGCTGCGTGATACCCGCGTCGACGGTGCGTGTACCGCGTTGTACGTGCGCATGTATCTTGCGTGCACGTGAGTTACCGGCTGTACGTGCGTGTTCTTGCGTGCACGTGCGGTACCGCGTGTAGTGCGTGTATCTGCCGTGATCGATGTAGTCGTGAGTGTATTGCGATGTATCTTCGTGTTACGGTGCAGTGTACGTGCGCGGTACTGCGCGTGTGCATGCTAGCCAGCTTGTTTAACAAAATTGCTAGCTTTAGCCTCCGTTTTCGTGCGTGACCCCAGGTCATGAATAATAATTAAGAAGGGTCTATAGAGGCGCCAAGGTGCGACGTGCTAGGCGTCGCATCTTGTCGCCCCCGTTTGTCAATACAATAAAGACATAAACATAACCGTACCGCCACCTACAAACGCCGCGGCATCAGCAGGCTGTATCACTGAGCTCTATTAATGAACTAAGTTAATTAACTAACTAATTAATCACTGAGTCTATTAATAGAGCTCAGTGGGCTGTATGCATTCAACTTCGGAGTTAGCCGAGTTCGTGCGTGACGTGCGCTGACGTCACGCGGATGCTCTGAATTATGGAAACATATGCCGACCAGGCAGAGCACAAATAACGTCGTCGCGTGAGCAGAAGATGCTACTAGGTGGCAGCACCTGTTGGACGGGGCGCCAATAGAAATAGATATGAATGATAGATACTTTATGAATAAGTATAAATACCATATGAATAGGTATATATATATATATTATATATATTATAATATATATATATATAAACACAGCGACACCCAACGTAGATGTGAAAATAACATACAGAAGAACAGAATGAAGTGCCAGATGAATTATATTATTTTAATAATTATTTATATTATTTATTTATTAGGCCAAAACATTTCGCAGAGTATTCTCTTAATTGCATCAGGCCTATGAGGCATATATAGGGCCTGTTAGCCTGAGAGAGAGATCGACACTCTCGAAAGCATTGCTTACTAAAAATTTGATACCTCCGTCTCTTATAATACTGATAGTCTATGGGGCCAGTTTCCTAGAACAGACGCCACAATATTACAGCTAATGTCTGGACGGGGCGACACTTGATGGAAGACGACACCAGGTGACAGCTGAGCACCCTGACTGCGGTATGTGTGATGTGTGGGGGGGGGCGGGGGAATTAGCAAGCTTACGGCGTGGCGTGATCANTATATAGTAGTATATATATATATATATATATATATATATATATATATAAACACACGGACACCCACGTAGATGTGAAAATGAATACAGAAGAACAGAATGAAGTGTCCAAGTTGAATTATATTATTTTATAATTATTTTATTATTTTATTTTATTAGCAAACTTTCGAGAGTATCTCTATTCATCAGGCTATGAGGATATATGGGCCTGTTAGCCTGAGGAAGAGAGATCGACACTCTCGAAAGCATTGCTTACTAAAATTTGATACCTCGTTCTACTTTTCTATATATATATATATATATATATATATATA
>NW_014579208.1:64041-64333 GCF_000485595.1 Priapulus caudatus
TCCCTCTCTCTTCCTCTCTCACTGCCTCCTCTCTCTGTCTTCCCCATATCTATATCAATTTAATAATAAATTTAAAAAATAATTATGAATATAAACATGAGGATTTTTCGCTACTGCCAATCCATATCAGAATTGTCTTCCTTCTTCCCTGGTTACTTCCCTGGTACCGGTACTGCAAACTTTTCTACTGCAATCCGCTGTGTTGATCTATCGATTTTGACTAACTTTGAATCTTCCCGTGTTTGGTATAGTACCCGGTACATTGGACTTTGAAGATTATTCCTTATACGGT
>NW_014579209.1:0-30099 GCF_000485595.1 Priapulus caudatus
GGCGAATTCCCGCCTGTCACCTGCAGGCCTACTGTTTCGCCGTTCTCTGCCGCTAGAGGGGACCCACTGCATCCAGCATGGCGGCCCACGTTTGGTCGTCATGTCTGTTTTGTCGGGGGTTTGCTTACCGATCGAAACATCAAAGCGGTGGCACGGGCCCTCGGGTTCCCAGAGCGGTGGGGGTGTAGCCCCCTGGGTACCGGGAGATGGGGAGATGGTTAAATGTTTGTATTGTCTAATTGTTTTACATTACTAATAGTAATACTATCATAGTGACGGGAAGTTGTAGTGACTAGTGTACGGCAGTTGCTGTATACTGATGGATAGACTGATACAGTGATAGCCAAGGTTGGCTCTAAGTGTACTGACTACTGTACTGTGTACTTAGTCCGCAAATGCAGACGTTATAATTCCGCTTTGCTAATCTGAGGGTGCGGGTTTATCGTCTGCATTACTGGGGTCTGCGTCGGCTCGGACTACTGTGTACTGGGATCAATAAAATGAAGTTTACATAACCGACAATAAATGTAATAATTAACCTACTAATTTAGCTCATGTATGATGTAGGAACCTCGGCTGCCACACTCGATACCCTGTCTCCGACCCATTCAGTATTTCGTGTTTAAAATCGTTTAACATCTAACTGTTGACTCTTGGTTGTTCGCCTCAAATGCCCTACCATAACCTACTATGTATTACTATCTAAATTATCTGGCTCTCATGAAATGACACCCATCTGCTAGTTATTCATGCAATAATGCCTGAGCCTTCCTATTGCATTTGGCTTTCTCTTGTAGAAGTTCTCGTGTTTCAAACTTGAAATAATAATGCAGACGGTATATCTCAGGTATAGGTGAACCAACTGCTTTACGATAAAAGTGTGTTAATTCAGAACACTTTTTTTCCAGTTCAAACAACCCCTTTCCCCGACATCGCCGAGTATGACGAATAGCTGTTTGAAGCTCTGTTTGGGAGTTGGCTCAACTTGCAAGGAACTGCGGCCAGCCATCGGATACGTTCCCGGAGGCGGCCTGCCACCTTCGCCACCTCCCGTCATATTTGCATTTGCAGACGATGACACAAAATGAGACTCATGGGATGATTACTATTAACAGCTCGAGGTGTTTGAGTATCTCCATCCGGGATGCAATATCGTTAACGATAATGTTGTGAACAAACAAAACAAAAAGAGAAGAAAAACGCTTTCTTATTTCCTATCCCCTTTTGCTTCTAACAATGTGCACAAACGTTTTCTTTTCAATTACCTATTAGTTATTTTTATTGTGACGTAGCATTACATTTCGCCCAAGCATTCCCTTATAATAATTAATCACATTGTACGAGAATTGTAGTAATTAGTATGACGGTGGAGATTCAAAAGTTATACATATATTTTTAATGAGGTTGTATTATAAAATATAAAATATATATATATATATATATGAGTATTAAATATGGAATGTGAAATGAGTATATAAACATGAAATGAATACGTTCGCTGTTGATACTAATGACTACATTGGAGGACAACCACAGATTCCCATACTTCACGAGCGATCATCCATCCATAGAAATATGCCGCAGACGACAGCACATCCTACATCACTCCTGTCAACGCGCGAGTCACTTGTGTCACTTCTGCTGCTACGTAGCTGCTCCCGGGCACTACACTGTTGTAAGATATGCATTGCTTGTACCGGTGTTTGCTTGAGTTTGATAGCTATGTAGTGTTGACTGTTGATTGTCATTATGCTTTGTAATTATTAAAGAATGGATGCATTGTAGTAATTCTCTGGTTATTGTATTGTGTGGCTACAACGTTCCATTTGGCTTCAGGGCTTTGCACACGTATTTGACTGTACACGAACCAGTAATAGCTTAAATACGATCACGTGCCTATACGATGCTACATGCGTTATACTTGGCATACACGCCATTATAATTGATGACGTAACCCTCTATATATATATTTCCCATATTTCTTCTATATTGTTCCCATAGTCAATGTATAATAAAGCATTTCTCAGAAACTAGTTATCAAAACAAAGTTTTTTCATTTCGATAGTGTAACGTTCCCCCTTTCTGACATTGCCATTTTCCCTTGCGTGATTCCCCTTGTGAGGTTTCGCGTCAACTCCTCCGGCCATTACCACTGGTCTAAGATTCGATCGCTGGATTGTGAACTTGACTGATTCGTCGCATGATGTGGTGCGAACGAGGAAGACAGACAAATCAAAACGCAACGGAGACGGATTACTTTATGCGTCGACCATTCAACCAATGTGTTAAATCATCAATTAACATCAAACTTAATACACTTACGGATACGCGCAGATCGGTCTCATGAGATATGTAGATTCGTAAAACAATAAGAATGTAGGACACAGTATAGGAGCCGGCTTAAGGCACGGTAGGAATGAGTAACACCATGAACAGAAAGCCAAGAGGGTGAAAAAGTGCGAAAGCTCTCTTATATCCGAGTACACCCAGTTACTCCTGATTGGTCACTGGGTGGATTTAGATTGCATTATTCCGTGGTTGGTTAGAACAAAGCCCAATTTCCCGTTCTGATTAGAGGTACATAAACAAAGCAGTGGCATGACAATTTCCCGCATACAGTTTCGCGTCTGAAGAATACCGTAGGTCCCGAGTGACATGCCTTAACCTGCAACATAGGCTGGTTCGCCACAATAGTCCCAAAAACCTTAAGAAGATTACATAATTAATTTTGTAAAGAAAATTATGTCTACCAGTACCATAGCTCCAAGAAACGGTATTGCTAGGGTTAGAATACCGTTGTCTAGTTGTCTACTAGTAGACTAGCGTTGTCTAGTCTACGGTTGTAGAATACCGGTGTATTGACGTTAGTCACACAGCCTGGTCGGGTTACCAGTACCATAGAAAGTGTAACATGATGTCTAGAACTGTTTAACTATCTGCCTGGTAACAAGGAAGGCAATTAGAATCGTTGTGCCTATTGCACTTGTTTAATTATATTATTGTTTCTCAAATAAGCTTCGCTTGAATAGGAAAGGCAGCCTAACACTAACAGCTGTTCTGTGTTGACAAACGACTTGCCAGTCACATAGTAATAAAAACAGTATACAAGTATATTTTATATATAGTATATACATATAGTTATATAGTATATGGGTGCTTCTGAGCTATTGAGTAATTAATAACGTCTGTGATTTTTTGGGACATATTTTTCCATATATCTGTTTATAACAAATTATGAATGTAGTAGAGTTTCAATTTTAAGCTGTAGAGATAAAAACAGTAGTTTTGACCAAAATTTGTCATGGAATACAAATTTTATGCATGTTTTAGTGGAAAATGTCAATGTTTTCTCGTGAAATTTTGTGACGTAATTTTTGCATGCTTAACATTCATTCAACATAAATTCACATTCATCCTCAATTTAGCCCTTGTATTTTTATTTCAAAACCTTGTCAAAGCATGTTGAGTAACGTCCGTAACTTCCAAAGTAACTCATACAAAATCTGAATTTTTTATATATAATGCACTCAAAACTATCTTCTAACGTAGCTTTTCTAATATCATCTATAATCAGGGCCTATGCTATAGTATACTATACAGTACAGAATACATGCATCTTTATTTTGAAAAATGATGTCACAAAAACCAAACTCAATAGCTCAGAAGCACCCATATACACGATTATGCTTGTACGGGATGCGTTAATATGTACAAATAAGCTTCCCTTGCATAGGAAAGGCAGATATATATACACCTGTAGGCTGTAATGCTCAGCTGTTCTGTGTTGACAAAAAACTCGCCAGTGACATAATACTAATAGCAATAAAAACAGTATATACGTATATTTTATATCAGTTATGTAATAATATTTATCTAAATAACTTTTTCGGGTCTTTTAGGAACCTAAAAAACTTAGTCCGTGTATTTACGGCGACCGAATATTGCAATTAAACGCAGAGTAATCCACATCGTTTCCTAACAGTCGCCATTGCAGCATACAACGACAGACGACGGCCACTACGTGGCGCTAGCATTCAATTCCAAAATGGCTGACCAATGGGAATAGTCGAAGTGACCGTGCTCGGTGATTTATGTGCTCTGATAGCACATTCAAAGTTCTTAAATCAGATATGACTCAATAGGGTAGCGAGTACAACGCTAGAGTCAAGTATGAAAGGTCGGTGGATCGAATCCCTTTTTCTAATTATTTTCCTGTTTTCTGTATTTTCCTATCTTTATTCATTTAACATTTTTTCCATTAACGCAATTACATGATTTATTTACAACATTTTAATAACAACAATTAATTTTTACAACAATTAAAAAATTTTTATATATATTTTTAAATAGGACTTGGGTTAGCGTTAGGGTTTAATAACAACAATTAATTTTTACAACAATTAAAAATTAAATTTTTTATATGTATTTTTAAATAGGACTTGGGTTAGGGTTAGGGTTAGGATTAGGATTAGGGTTAGGGTTAGGGTTAGGGTTAGGGTCACAATGCAGTGAATGCACCATAAAACGGAAGTTTGAGGCACGTGATTTGTATCAACCAATGACAGCGCTCGCTAGAGCCCTATGTTCTTGATTGACCTAGGAAAAAAATACACGCTGTCCGCCCGCACCTATAGTCCCTAGCAGTGGTGTAGCAATGATTTTTTAACAGGGGGGGGGCAAAAACGAAGCGAACTGCGCAAACTAGTGGTTGACTTAATATTTTAATGGTTCCTACGCTTCCTCTCCACACCCTATGCTCCCAGTGGTGATGTGGCAGGTGAACAGAGTTGGCACGTGAGCCACTGCAGCATACTGACCTGACACGGTGAGGGACCGTTGAAACAGTGTGCGTCAGTAATTGTAAAATCAGTGAATATCAGATACAAAGAGCGAATTACATTTTTGATGTCGTTGTTGACGATATGAGCGCAGTGCATAGCTATCAATTGCATTAACTTTGACCTCTTCTTCGGCACAGTTCCTTAGAAGTTGTGAAACTACATTTCGAGAACGGTTGAGGACATTTGCATTGTCCTGCGCGCCATCTACCGAGCGCTATAATAAACAATTCGAACGGCGCATTAGCGGAGACGTCAGAGATATAAGATATAACAAGATATAACAGTTTTATATATCGCTTTCAATATTCATAGATATATAACCCATATGGTATTATATTTCATATCCCATTGCAGTTATCCAAACTCTGATAAGAGGTCTCCTATTTTGATGACTGCATTGCCAACAAGTGTGCTTATCATACATCTATCCACAGGCACTTGAGGCGTCTCAATAAAAAAAGAAAGAAGCTAAATAAACACGAAATGTATTTACTACCAAAGTCTTAATGTTTCTCTAGTCTCTTTCGCCTATTATTGCCGATAATTTCCTGTAAATGCCGTTAAAATGCTCCTCTGCAACACACAAGTACACCGCACGTACGCAGCTGTGCACAAACAACAAGAAAAAAGTTAAAGAACTGACTAATTGACTTATTGAGAAAGTTTATCAAAATTAAAAACGCATACATTTAATTTTAATATATTACTTGAAAAATTACAAGATATCAAAGAAAGTATGTAAATGTAAAATTTGCACGATTGTGGAGCAAATAGCGTGTAGACGCATTAAATAAACTTCTTCGGCCTTCCACATCGTGCAAATTAAGACTGAAACAGTAGTCATTGATGGTGTAGAATATGATAGTACTATAATATTATGCTTATTGCAAAAGAATATTACATCACCACATATTATTCTTATTAGATGTACACATTGATTTATGAGATTTTTAAGACAGCAATAACTAGAAACGAGCAGTTGTCGCCAACTACATGTATCCCGCGTAATCTAGTATGAATGGAATATCTCTGTAAGGACGTAGAAGGCAGGTAAAGTTAAATAAGTCACAAAGACAAAGGTTTGTTAGACAACTGGTCTGCCTCAGATGTGCAAGTATATAGAATCTGGTTACCCTAGGCGAGAGCGCGGTCAAGGTCAAGGTCAAACAAAGGTCAAGGGCAGTGGTGGTTTTGGTATATGACAGACCTTTTTACCAAGATGTGTAAGCATACCAAGTTTGGTCACGCTAGATCAATTAGGGGCTGAGTTAGAGAGCGGAAGGGAAATATGATCAAGGTCAAGGTAAAGGTGAAATAAAGATCGCAGTGACGTGGTTTTGGTACTCTGCACACCTTCTCCCCAAGATGTGTAAGGATACCAAGTTTGGTAGCGCTAGGTCAATTAGGAGCCGAGTTACAGAGCGGAAGGGAAATATGATCAAGGTCAAGGTAAAGGTGAAATGAAGGTCGCGAGTGACCTGGTTTTGTACTGTGCACACCTTCCGCGCATGCGCGGGGAAATGTCATCCCTCAGTCAGTATGTATGCGTGTGTGTGTGCGTGTGCGTGTGTTTGTGTGTGTGTGTTTGTGTGTGTGTGTGTGTGTGTGTGTGTGTGTGTGTGTGTGTGTGTGTGTGCTGTGTGCGTGCGTGTGCATGCGCATGTGCGTGTGCCTTTATGTGTGTGCGTGGGTGGGTGGGGTGGGGGGAGGGGGGCGGGTCAAACCCATCTGGACGACGGGTAATATGGTATATATATATACAAATATATGCCTCCATTACTCTGACTAGCAGGAAATATTGTTGGAACTACTTATCCATATTGCAATGCTTTTGCATCTAAATATGCATTTGCATGAAAGGTGGCATAATTTCATTTAATAATTTCATTTTTTCCTTAGCTTTTTAGCAGTTTTTACCCGATCTCGGATCTTCTTCAAATTTGGCATGAAGGTGCGTTATGGTAAAGCGAAGACGCAATCGTTTTTGGTGTGGGCGGAGTCATCGTTGCCATGGTAACACCATTTTTGTGGAAATATTGTAGAACCTGTAACTTGTGCTGTTTTTACCCGATT
This sequence comes from Priapulus caudatus, assembly GCF_000485595.1. Lineage (NCBI taxonomy): Eukaryota > Metazoa > Priapulida > Priapulimorpha > Priapulimorphida > Priapulidae > Priapulus > Priapulus caudatus. The sequence goes on from NW_014579209.1 coordinate 6,915, forward strand.
GTCATGGAATTTGGCACACAGGGCCGATATAACATGTCCGATATATATATATGTATATATTGGTCCTGTGTGCCAAATTTCATGACAATCGGGTAAAAACTGCAGAAGTTACAGGTTCTAGAATATTTCGACAAAAAATGTTGTTACCATGGCAACGATGACTCTGCCCACACCCAAAAACAATTGGCGTCTTTGCTCTTTACGATAACGCACCTTCATGCGAAATTTGAAGATAATCAGAAGAACTGCAGCCGGTAGAGCGCTCACAAGGAAATCTCTGCGGCGGCGGCGGTGCGACAAGGCAAATCCATAGTATCCCCAATAAGCAAACTGGGCATTGCCATGGCACCGTGCGACTTGTGCTGCCCCTGACAAAGTTACGCTTTGGAATTTTTAGATTTGTGCAGAGCACAGCAAGAGGCGCCTGTCGACAAACCACGCAGCAGAGAGCGACCGCCAGGAGGCACCACTACCTACGAATGCGATGAACTGGTGGCGGATCGGAAAACAAAACAAAATAGAACCAAACGCGACCGGCAGAGAGAGTGCTAGAGCAGCTGGGAAAACTGTACGTGGGGCTGGTGTTGAATGGCATCTACCACTACACTCACGTTCTCCTTGGTAAGCAGGAGTAGAGAGAGCAGGGTGTAGCGAGAGAGGGAGGAAGGGAGGGAGAGAGAGAGAGGGAGAGAGAGAGAGAGAGAGAGAGAGAGAGAGGAGAGGGAGAGGAGGGGGAAAACTGTACGTGTGGCTGGTGTTGAATGACATCCACCACTACACTCACGTTCTCACTGGTAAGCACGAGCAGAGAAGAAGGGCGAGAGGGAGCGCAGGAGGGAGGAAGGGTGAGAGGGAGGGAGCGAGGAAGGGAGGAAGGGAGGGAGAGCAAGAGAGAGAGAGAGGAAATAGAGATGAGGGGGAGAACTGTTAGAGGGGCTGGTGCTGAATGACATCCACCACTACACTCACGTTCTCACTGGTAAGCACGAGTAGAGAAGAAGGGAGGGAGCGCGGGAGTGAGGAAGGGAGGAAGGGAGCGAGAGCGAGAGAGAGAGAGAGGAGAGGGAGAGGAGATGGATAGGAGGGGGAGAGCTGTTCGAGGGGCTAGTGTTGAGTGACATCCACCACTACACTCAGGTTCTTACTGGTAAGTAGGAGTAGCGAGAAAGGGGAGGGAGGGGAGTGAGAGACGGGGAGAGAGAGGGGGGAAAAACTGTTTGAGGGGCTTCCAGGATTTTCTCTCTTGTATGAGCGTGAACGTGTCTCGAGTCTACTGGAAAGAGTGCATCCATATCCACATGTTTAACTTCTGACTAATTAGCTGTTTAATCAGTAGAATGTCAGTCACATCACCCCTGATTGCATGCACATCGCCTTTCAGGATTTCTTCTCTCATACAAGCCTGAGTGTACGTCACTGGAGTTTACTGTACTGGAGAGAGTGCATCCGTATCCACATGTTTAACGTCTGACAAATTAGCTGTTTAACCCGCAGACCCGTCCATCACATCACTCCCGATTGCTTGTACATGGCCTTTCTTTGGTGCGACTGCGTGCGCTTGTGTTTCGAGAGCTTGCTCGAGGATACGAACCTGGAAGAGCAGATGTCACACGCGTACGGTTTCAGCCCCGTGTGCGTGAGAAAGTGTGTCTTGAGGCTGTTGGAGGTGGTGTAGGCGGAGCCGCATATGTCGCACGCATACGGTTTCTCTCCCGTGTGCGTGCGCGCGTGGATCTGGAGATGCGCCAGCTGCGAACACCTGTACTCACATACATCGCAAGCGTACGGTTTCTCTCCCGTGTGCGTGCGCGCGTGGATCTTCAGGCTGTCGCGGGAGCAAGTCCTGTACTCGCACGCGTCGCACGCGTACGGTTTCTCTCCCGTGTGCGTGCGCGCGTGGACCTGGAGACTCGCCAGCTGAGAACTCCTGTACTCGCATATATCGCACGCATACGGTTTCTGGCCCGTGTGTGTGCGAAAGTGCGTATTGAGGTTGCTGGAGCTGGTGCAGGTGTAACCGCATATGTCGCACGCGTACGGTTTCTTTCCCGTGTGCGTGCGCGCGTGGCTCTGGAGATTCGTCAGCTGAGAACTCCTGTACTCACATACATCGCACGCATACGGTTTCTCTCCCGTGTGCGTGCGCGCGTGGATCTGGAGACTCGACAGCCGAGAACACCTGTATTCGCATACATCGCACGCGTACGGTTTCTCTCCCGTGTGCGTGCGCGCGTGCACCTGCAACCGCTGATTCTTGGAGCATCGGTACCCGCACGTGTCACACACGTACGGTTTCAGAGAAGAAGAAGAAGAAGCAGATGGAAGAGGAGAAGGTTCCATCGAGCGGGCGGTGATCGAGAGATCTATTTCTCCCCGATGCAGGTTCCTCTCTCACTTTCCTCCTCGATGCAGTTTCCTCTCTCACTTTCCTCCCTGATGCAAGTTCCTCTCTCGGTCGTCTGCTTTCCTGCGGACAGAAAATATAGACCCCGGATAACTTCCCCTGCCTCACAAAGAGATGAAGTCAGATTCATTTGCTACGGGCATAACCTCAACCTAACCCCCGCCCACTTCGTTCTCAACGGATCTACACGAATTAAGCAATTTCTCATTATGCTTGGAAAAATCATTAAACAAGTGGAAATCCGTGGATCTGCGAAAAATTCTCATGTATGTATAGGCAATCGTTGTTGCAAGAGAGGCATCCGTAAAAACACTGCTACGTAATAACGCTAAACAAACCTGACAATAAAACATGCACGAAACACATACAGACTGGTTTTGATGTCCCGGTGATCGATTATAATCGAAAGTCAGTCGTTTGCAGCAACCGACTAAGCGCTCGATTATGCAAATTAATAATCGATTATCACAAAAAATTGTTATTTTTTTCAATTCAGTAAAATTTGCAAAAATTCATGAAATGACACGTTATTTCATTTTTGTATTTATTTTGGTTACTTTACAGCTTCAAGACAGTAAATCTAAGCTACACGATACATAAGCATGTACAATACTGTTACATAGGTTTTAGAATATTGTAGGCCTATTATAAAAAATACTGTATTATATGATACAGTCGACCTCGCCTAAGTCGAATCCAACAGGACTGGAGGAAAAGCTTTGACTTATGCGGATTTTCACTTACGTGGAAGTCAAATTTTTTTCGACTTAAAGTAACTGCTTGTTTCTATTGCATCGTTGTGGTCGCGTGTAGGGGGCTTAGTACATGTATTGTGTTGATATTGATGTTTTCAATTACACTTCACGCTAGTGTTGCCTTTATCGCAATGCGTGTTCATGTGTTTGGTTTGATAATGCAAGTCATGAGAATTAACACTGACGTGTAATAATAAACGTATAAAGAAACACACGTAATGTACATCAGTAAAATCAGCGTACTTTCTCGTTGTGCGCTAATCAGACTAATACATAGACCCTGGATAACTTCCCCTGCCTCACAAAGAGATGAAGTCAGATTCATGGACTAACACTAAAATGACACTAAAACATCACGAACTAGAGCACTCGGAGAGCACAGACCTTTGCCAAGGCAGCTGAATTCTCTCAATGTGAAATTTTTTATTAATTAATTAATTAATTAAGTGGAAAATTTAATTAAATAATTAAATAATTAAATAATTAATTGGATCCGGATCACCACAAAAATGTAATCAATTCTAAGTTACCCCATTTCTGACCTATCCTGGAAATTTTATTAATTAATTAATTAGTTAATTAATTAATTGATCCGGATCACCCCAAAATGTAATCAATTCTAAGTTACCCCATTTCTGACCTATCCTGAAAATTTTATTAATGAATGAATGAATGAATGAATTAATTGGATCCGGATCACCACCAAAATCTCAGCAATTCTAAGTTAGCCCATTTCTGACGTATCCTGAAAATTTTATGACAATCCGTCCATAACTTTTTCAGTTAGGCTTAACGTGTATGATACAGGCGGTTCCGGAGCGGCGGCAGAGCGAGCGAGCGTACACAAACCCACAAACCCACAAACCAACACTCAAACACACGCCGGTGAAAACATAACCTCCGCCAAGCCCCTGGCGGAGGTAATAATACTCCACACGAAACATGAGTACACTCGTTCGAACAATCAAAACGCACGTCCGTGGATCACGAGTATACTCGTGATAACATTGTCAAGTAGACTGCCGCTCAACTATAGTTTAATAGATGCCCTCGATGCAAAAACAGACTTTTGCGTAAGTGCTATTGACATTGTATTCCCAATGTACAGAATCTCATGCAGAGAATGAAGTTCATATATGATTTAACGCCCGTATGCGTTGTTCAAGTAAGTTTTACTTGCAAAAATTCACTGCGAAATTTAAGTCTTCCACGATCACACAAGTACCATCAAACACAGTTCAGTCCTTTCTTAACGGTCAACAAATCAATGTTTAACCCTCCTCTTGAAGGTCAAAATGTCACCAGACACTTACTCTTTGCACATCAGTGCAAAGTACATATTATGGTCCTTTCAATAAAGTCATGAAAATGGTAGGTCAGTGCTGAAACAAAAAAGTTCCCCCTCCATTGACACATCGTCACCTTTGACTCTTGACCCCAGATTCGACACGCCAAGTCCTATTCGTGCCCCCCCCCCCTACGTCCCAATTATCAAGACCGTACGTCAAGTGGTTTAGATTTGTGCCATACTGTTGACGGACGCACGGACGGAAAACGTCCGTTTCTACAAGCTGCATCTGACTATGTCCGATGAGCTAAAAACACACACAAACTGGTCTAGCCTGAGTGACCATACTGGTGGTGTAGCTCCTGGCTATCAGTCTCAGATGGCTAGGTAAGCTACACGAAGCCGCACGCATAACACACGATTTTAATATATTTAAAACTTTTGTAATCAATAAACTTTAGATGATTAATTATTAATTACAGATTAGTTACCCATACGATATAGCCAGGAGTAAATAATAATGAAGGAGCAGGGTTTCTTTTGGGGGAAAATTAGGCAACAGAGGTAATGGCCGGTTTGGGGGAAAAACTCGCATAATGGAATCAAAGGCGTGTTTGCGGGTCTTGATGACCTAGCAAAGCGAGCACCGCAAGAGCTTGCCGACCTAGGGGGGTCCGGGGGCATGCTCCCCTGAAATTTTTGACAAAATGGTGCAATTTGGTGCATACTAAGCTATTCTGAACACATTGTAACATTTCATATTAATAGTTTATTTGTTTCTTTTGACAACTTGAATCTCTTTTTCAAATTGTCAAAAGAAACAAATAAACTATTAATATGAAATGATACAAGTATTCACATTAAATTGTAATACCGTCATGAAATGAATAGCCACGAATGTGGATTCTGCAGGCAGACGCGGGGGGAGAGAGGTAGAGGGGGGTTCTGGGGGTCTCCTCCAGCAAAATTGTAAAATTTTGAATGTCTTAGACTGCATTTGAGGCACCCTGAAACTAAAATTTCACCTTTTAGTTTAAATCTTACTCTGTTAGCAGACCTACCAAGTCTCACGCATTTCGCGGGAGACTCACGTATCTGGCTGAGCTAGTAAACCATAGATATATATACAAACACATCTGTGGCTAAACGCACGCGACGAATGCGCACGCAAACCAGCCCGCACACGGTGCACATTCGGCGCTGAGCGACACCCCTGTTACCCACGTGTGTGGTTGGTTATCTGTCTCAGATGGCTAGGTCAGCTACACTAAAGCCACATCATACGATTTTTAATATATTTAAAATTTTGTAATCAATAAACTTTAGATGATAAATCAGCCCTCGACACTAACGGTTGGCATATTGCCAAGACAAATTAAAGTCTATGTCGGACAAGTTATTCTCTTGGCTAGTTGCCCGATTGGACAACTGAATGAAAGTGTCAATGACACTGTAGCTCACCACAAAAAAGGACACAAATGAGTGAGTAAGAAGAAGTCAGTTAATTGTAGCAACCATCGACGTACATTATAGAAACGATTGCCATCTGTATATTGCAATAATAATTTATAAACCAAAATAAATCACAATTTGTGACTGTAGATGGCGCTACACCCGCTTTGTAGCGATGGTGTTCGAAATAAACAGGTTATGCTGCGTTCCGACATGTTTTGTAAATCTTTACTCTAATATAGACGTTTTATCGGCAAGGTGGAGAGGAAATACCAATTTGCATTAAAGATATTGTCAATGAAATCTTGTAAAACGAACCAGACGAGTGTGACACCACAGACTGTTTGTCTATATAATATGCTATATAACTGCCAAACCCTACCTAATTTGCATAATTTTTTTTTAAATATCAAAACCCCTAGCCCTTATCATTCACAGACCAAATGAGCAAAATCCATTGAACCTGAACTGACTAATGGCAATTCCCATTTTTGCCAAATAATTGCCGTGGCTCGAAAGTACGTTGACTAGCGTGCTTCAAAACAGGACGTTTAAAGGACCAGGGTCGTCATTTGCTGTTAACTAAATTGTGTAAGTTATGATTTTGGACCGCATGATGGAGCCACTATGCAGTTTTCAAATACACCGCTGTCAGACGATGGCGCTCTACTGCGCATCGGCTGCGCACTGTTGTTGCCATGGCCCATGGGAACTCGTGGCGTGCACTTACAAACAACTTACAAACCATATAGGCCTAGGCATGGATGGATGAGGAAACATCGATTTTGGCATGCTATTGCCCAATAATTTGTAACCGTGCAAAGGGAACGCGGGCTATAGTTATTAGTTAATACTAGAGGCTAGAGCTATGCCACAAACAAGAAGACCTCTTCTGCAAGTTTGAGCCACGATCGTGACGTTGGACTCGACGACAGTGAAGACGACGTCGACGAAGCGGTATGCCACTAATGCTTATAACTAAGTAATATAACTTATAAGTTATAACTTATAGACTTATAGCCGTATAGGGTCTATGTCCCACAGGGTACTATCGGAGGGTACCCTGTCCCTGGGGTACGTACGGTTCGATATATCCGAACGTACCCTAGCTGGTAACTATCTGATAGTGATATGGTTAGGGTTAGGGGAGTAGGCGTAGGCGACTCCCTAGACTCGTTAGTGTAGTAGGTGAGGTATGGTCCGGCATATTGGATAGTACCAGGGTACGTTCCGATATATATCGAATTGTACGGCGTACCCAGGGTACCCTCCGATACCCTGGGGGACCCTCAGCGCCACTATTGTAATGACTAATGTACTTTATTTTTATTACAAAGATAGTTATATTATATTTAAGTCCAGAATAGAAATTAACTTTTTATCAAGGAGTCCAGTGGATCCTTGCCCTGAAAAGAAGAGTCCACAGTCTGATGAGTGATTTTCAAAGCTAATACTAAAAGTAATAGTAAAGATAACAATTACGCATGTTTTTAATCTTGTTTTGCTTGCATGACTACGGCAGTACGGCTATGTATCACCATATCACAGCATATCTCATTATCTGCCATCTCCTCTACCGGGGAGGGTTTCACTTGCGTTCTCCCCTCCTAAGTGCCCGTCACCATAAACGGCTCTATAGTCTAGAAGACACGTCACACAATACTTCATGTCTACAATACAATACACAATGGGTCACAGTGCTCGAAATAAGAAAAAAAATGTTGTGTCCTGCGGACAACCCAGGCATCAAATCGGGTTGTCCGCAACAATTTCTGGTTGCCCCAAAAAAATATCCCAAATCTCCTATTTTCAATCACATAATAATATGGTCAGAAAACACCCAAAAACACTGGTGTAGCCAGGATTTTTTAACAAGGGGGCAAAAACAGCGAACTGCGCAAAACTAGTGGCATGACTTAATATTTTAATGGCTCCTCCGCCTTCCTCTTCCACACCCTACGGCTCCTCTACCGTTCTCTGCAATCTTTGTTTTGGGTGTCATGCGAAAAGGCGACATTTTTGTTCATTGTTCTCTGCTCCCAAGATATGTAATTGTTCAGTGGCGGATCTAGGATTCAAGGAGGAGGGGCGTTAAAACAAGCGGGGGTATGGGCGTCCTCCCCAGGAAAAATTTTGAAAATGTAGATCGCAGGAGATGGTATTTGCGGCACTTTTGAGTACATGTTACAGCCTTCATTCTGACTACGACAATTCTCTTTTTTAATTTCAGATCAACATGAATCCCCACTGTTGTTTGTTGTTGCAATGGCAAAGGCCATCGGAAATTCAAAATAATAATGCGAAAAAAAAAACCAAATTGTAGGGGTGAACTTGCTGATTTGCTGGTTCCAAATCAAGTTCTCCTCTCATAAATCAGAAAACCTGACATATACCAGTGTTGGAAATAGCAGCTGGTATGCGTCGCTTTCCCACACCATAGATTAATGGCGGCCGCCAGCTATAAGTGCTCTTGGAGAACCCCTGAGGAAAACATAAATAACGGCGTTTTTCGTCACATTTTTCTTGGTTGTCCACCGGACAATGTCTCAGACTGGTTAGCGTTGTCCGGCGCAAATTCTGGTTGTCTCGGACAACCGGACAACGCTTATTTCGAGCACTGGGTCATGTCTTCATGTGTAACATGGAAATAGCAGAATGTAGATATAATATATATAGAAGCCATGTAGCTATTATTATGTTACGACGACGATGACACAAAATATGTTAATGATGCTGGCAACCTAATAAAAGGAATAGGGTCGCCACTCCTTAATCAAGCAGTGCGAGCAAACAGCGCGATGCGAGTACGGACAAAGCGGGGAAGCCAAAGAACAGTAAAACCATGAGTACGAAAAATGTGGAAATGCAAGTGTGATTGAGCTCGACGGTCGTCGATATAAGTAGGTGACGTTTGGTTAGGATCGGGGAGACATGCGTTGAGGCAAACTGAGCGCGCACGACAGTCTCTTCTATGAGAAGAATATAGTTTGTTGTTTGTGGCAAACTGCTTTTCTCGTTGTATATCTCTGTGGACATCTCTACAAATTGCACCCGAACACGTAACTTCCACCTTACACATGATCCGCAATACGACATCACCTAGCTATGAACAGTGTCACAGTATATGACAATCGGGCCCATACATCAATCGACACCGTGCCTCACCATAGTCACTGTCACATCTTACACGCTAGCATGCGCGCACAATGCTCGACATTGCACGGCATGTTCGGGCACGTTTTAGGACATTTTGCTGAGGAAAATGCCGTAATTCCGGAAGCGGCCGTGTTCTGCATCGAACTAGTTAATAGTTGCCGCAGAATTTGCAGGGAGATCACACAGGACTCCTGCCATACGCCAAATAAGGGAGTATTTGACTCCGGACTTCGCGTAATTTCACACCCTGAGTGAAGGCAGGACGAGCCGAGGTGAATTTTTTTCGCGGATCACAAACGTGGTGAGCGAAAAATATTGTTGACTCGTGTTGCCCCTAGCTTTAAGCCGAAAGGCGAGACGAATTAAACTTTTTTATTTTTAACTTAGGTCGCCAGAAGTGGGCATACGAGCGGATGTTATCGGGCGACCTGTTTACAGCATAGTTAGTAGAGGGGAATCCCCTCTACTAACTATGGTTCGCAGCGCGGCGCGAAAATGTCAAACATGTTTGATCGAGATCCAGCGATCCTGCGGAAATTATTCGCTCGTGTGTCCGTGCATTGACCCACCTTGAATGTTCCCCCTTTTCTTACATCTCGGGTTCTTCGTGTGCTCCATGAAGGGGTGGCGACCCTGCTATTTCTATTCGGTCTCCAGGCTCGTTAACATATTTTGTGTTTCTATGAACATCATTTCGTATATATTATGTTTCTAGGAATGTGTGTTGCAGCGCAGTATTTGAACGGGCATTGCGGTGAAATTCTTAGGTCAAAACAATTCTTAGGTGCTGGTAGATCTAGTAAAGACAATTTTTATTAAGCATCATTTTTTTATTATTATAACGGCCCAAGCACCTGTGCGTATGAGCCATCCAGATGAGACGGGATACTAGAGAAGCGTTGCGAGAAGAAGGTGTTGACCCGAAGTGCTGAGCGCAGATCTTGCGCGTAGTTCGCGCAAGCGCACGCGACCGCGGGAACGTCCTACGACAGTATGCAGCGCTGGCAGCTTGGCATCCGTGCGCCGAATGCTTACGCGGCGCCACGCATCCATAGCTGCCAGCGAACAGTCCACAATTTTAGTGGGGACACAGAGGGCAGACATTTGGGACGTGACAGTGTTCACTTGTTATAAAAACATAATGTCTCTGTTCGTAACCTAGCTGTGTCGACGCAATCACAGAAAGACTGACAAAATTTCGCGTTCCGAACCTTCCAGTAATGGAAATGGGCTGCAAGGACAGGCTATATAGACTGGGACTCTACCCACCTCGATTACCATCGAGTAACTAAGCTAAGCCGAGAGGTTGGAAGCGAGTGCCAGTCTATGGGCTATAGGCGGCGCGCAGCGGCGCACTGCTTTCCAACTCCCGTACGAGCCTCGCCATTGGAACGTTGCAAAAACGTTGCAGTTGTGCGGCTACAGCCATTTCCAGTACTGGGCAAGGTTCGCGAACGCGAGAATTTCGTCAGTCTTTGTGTGATTTCGCATGACACAGCTCGGTTACGAACAGAGACATTATGTTTTTATAACAAGTGAATACTGTTGTTCAAGGAGAAAAAAGATTGGAAGCGCTGTTGAATTTGATTCGTGCTGTGAAAGTTTCAAATGAAGTGAGCGTCGAGGCGAATTTTGCAGCACGCTTTCCTACCTGCTATATATATTAGTGTAAGCGTGCAACAGTCGCGCCGCGAGAGCAATGGCAGCCGGCAGCGTACGTTGGACGTAGGATTTCGACGGAATTTACAGGAAACGCGGCCAATAATAGTCAAGAGAGTAGGCCTATGCTATAGAAACATGAAGAAGTTGGTAGTAAATAGATTTCGTATTTAGTTAGCATATATTTTATTATATTAGTAGGAGTACTAGTATTAGTAACACTAACAGGAGTCGCTCATTATTAATATTAGTAACTACTAGTACCGGTAACACAGTTTGTCATTATTACTCCTGGTAGTAACTAGTACTAGTACTAGTATACTCGTACTCTGTAGTAGTCCTGGTACTTAGTAGTACTACTACTAGTAGTACTTACTAGTAATTATTGTAAACATGTACTTCTAGTAATAGAAGTATTCGTAGGTGTGGATACAATTTGATGCTCGCATTGGGATGTGTTAAATATCATATATATATATAGCCTAGGTGCCTGTAGAATCACGAGTACGCAGGCACATTGGTTTTATTGGGACTCATGTTCTCTATCCTTGGCCGTCCGAGTCGGGTCGCAACTCCGGAATTTCACGTGAATTCTACGGAACACTTACAGTTCAAGCTTCCACTGCTTCACAGTTTAGGCACTTCTCCCCATGTTGAAATCTTTAGTTGATGAGGAGTGTAACTATGCAGAGATACCAATAGCAGATAAGAGTGACAATGAAAGCTAACTGTAAACGCTGGATTGATACGACAATAGCGAAGACATGTTCATTTGTTCCTCTATATCGGATCTTCCAAGCTCACCAGGTCAACGCTACAGATTAAGCGCGGTACTATATTGTTACAATGTCAACAAAAAACTCCGTTATTACACAAAGGAAAGCGGCCCTAGTAGCCTACAAAAATTTGGGAGCTTTTCTAGCCGTCTCTACCTAACTGGGTAGTGCGAGTCCCTCGTGCAATGGGCAGAACTGCAAGATTAGAGCGAAAAGCGCTTAACCCTAACCCTAGGAGAAGCGACCGGAGTATACTGGCGTTGAGAAGAGGCAGCGAAATTGCAAAAGTGGCGCTACGCGCTGCGCGTTTGAGCGCTTCGCGCGGATATCCGGCTGCAGATCGTCTAGTTATATCAGTCAGAGCAGTTGTATCACTCGCATCCTTTATGGCTAATGCTCCATTAGGAGCTCGTTCCAACTTAATGTCATTACTATCGTGTTATATAAGAGATATCAAGGGGGGGTAGATATTAAATAGATATCAATGGGGGGTTAGATACAAAATAGATATCAATGGGATATGAAAGTCGGCGCTTCATTTGAGTCTGATCGCCTTCGCTCGCCTTTGCTTCTCGAGCAAGCAAAATACAAAGTGGGGCATCTTCGCTTCGTTTCGCTTGCCTTCGCTGCTCGAGCAAGCGAAATACAGAGCGGGGGCATGTTTGCTTATTTTCGCTCCCCTTTGCTGCTCGAGCAAGCGAAATACAGAGCACGCACGCACGTGTACGTGCACACGCAAGCACGCACGCACGTGTACGTGCACACGCACGTACGTGTACGTGCACACACACGCACGCACGTGCACATGCACGCACGCACGCACGTGTACGTGCGACACGCACGCACGCACGGCACGTGTGTACACACGCACGCAACGCACGACACGTGTACGGTGCACACACCACGCAGCGCACTGCATGTGTACGTGTCGCTGCTTTCAGAGTGTTGAACGCAAATCATACAAGAGAAAATGAGGACACTATCACATCCCCCCCCCCCCAGCACTCATGTAGACAGAGCTAGTTCGTACCGAAGATTACAAATATTTACGCACACGCGCGCGATCTCGCACGCACGAACATACACACACACACATACACACACACACACGCACACGCACACGCACGCGCACGTACACACACCACGACGCACGCACGCACGCACGCACTGCGCGCGCCGGCGCGGCGCACACACACACACAACACACACACACAACACACACACACACGCACACGCACACGCACACGCACACGCACACGCACACATACACACACATACACACACATGCACACACATACACACACATACACACACATGCACACACATACACACGTACATACATTTATACATGCATACATACGCCAAATTTGACAACTGTACGTTTGGGACGTGCCGTAGGCATGTAAAATTTTGAAATATTTAAGCCATTGTTCCATGCAATCTGAGGCATATGTGACGGCCATAATTCTCATGTCTGATGACCCACTATCTCAACCTTAGCACTCAACCTGCAGCTTAGGATTCAAACACTTTTTCATCGGACTTTTCAGAGAGCGTACACAGTTAGGTTACTATAGTAATAAGTACAGTATTAGAAAACACAGGTAGAGAAGTTGGCCAATTTCTCACAATTTCACGTTTTTATGAGTTTTGCAAACCATACTTTTTGGCTATTCTTTTTTCTTTTTTTGTGTGAAGTCTCGAGCGGGGGGATATTTGACAGGCCAATCCCCCCTCCTTCAAGAGCGGGGGGCGTGCATCCCCCGCGAATTTACGACCCCCCGCCGCGACAGCCAACAAACATTGACATAACAATGACGTACACTGGCCCAGAGCAAGATCATTGGGGATACAACATTATCCGTCGTGTATAGGAGGGTAGGGCGACTCTGACCCCCCCCACGTCCCAATTATCAAACGACCGTGGTTCTCTGAAACACATGCAGTAAGGCATTTATCTCTTCTTCCAGATGCAGATCGGATACTAGAAGACAGCGTTGCCGAAAAGGCAGATTATAATCCGATGCGCTGAAGCGCAGATCTTTCGCGCAGCTCGCGCAAGGGCGCACGCAACGCCGGAACGTTCTGACGACAGTATGCAGCTTGCAAGCTATGATCCGTGCGCGTAAATGAATTTGGCGGGCGCCACGGATCCGATAGCCTGCAGCGAACAGTCCGCAATTTTAAGGTTGGGGGACACAGAGGTGTAGACATTTGCAGACTTGAACCAGTGTTCACTTGTTTTATAAAAAAACGGGTACGAGTAATCGTGTTCGAAACCGAGCGTGTGTGCACGCGAAATCACAGAAACACTGTCGAAATGCTGCATTCAGCGAACCTTGCCAGTAATTTGGCAAACCGGCTGTCCAGAATCAGGAAAACACCTTACCAGGCGACTACTTCGCCCCAACGCGCCACGTTTTTGCAAGCCGTTCAACTGTGCAGCTCCGTACGGCAGTTCGAAAGCAGTGCCGCCCGCCTGCCCGCGCCATAAGCCATAGGACTGCCACTCTCTCGAACTCTGGGCTTAGCTTATTCATTCATGCTAATCGAGGTGAGCGAGTCGTAGGCTATATATAGCTTTGCACTCGCAACCGTCTTGAAAGAGAGTAGGCCCCTATACTTAGAAAACAATAACATTCGTAGTAAAATATATTTCGTATTTATTAGAATTTATATTTTATTTTAAACGCCGTACCTGTTCTCCCTAACCTGTCCCACACTACCTGTCCCCTCACCGGTCCACACCTAACATTCCCCTCACCGTGGTCGGGGCTCGACGCGTGTCCCACACGTACCTTATCCCCTCACCATGTCCCCACCGTACCTTGTCCCATCACCTGTCCCACACGTCCTGTCCCCTCACCTGTACCCATCCGTACCTGTCCCTCACCTGCCCAACACGTAGCTTCCCTCACATGTCCACCGTACGTCGTCCCACTCACCGCCCACACGGTACGTCGTCCCCTCACCTGTCCCACCACGNACGCACGCACGCACGCACGAACGCACACGCACGTGTTACGTATACTACGCACGCACGCACAGCGCAGTGCCACGCACACATGCACGCAGTGTGACGCACGCCGCAGTATACTACGGTGCCAGCACACACGCACACACCACGCATGCAACGCACGTACGTGTTACACACAGCACGCACATGCATGCACACAGGTGTACGTTGCACACGCACGCACGCACGTCTCGTGCCACATGCATGATGCACGCACGCACGTGTACCTGTACCACACACGCCACCGTACGCACCAACGCACTCATGCCACAACACTGTACCTGCACACTCGCACGCACGTACACACACACGGCATGCACGCACTGCTGTACGTGCACACGCACGCACATGTAATACGCACGCACGGTGTACGTGCACACGCACGCACGCACGTGTACGTGCACTCAAACGCACGAACGTGTACGTGCACACGCACGCACGCACGTGTACGTGCCACGAACGCCGACGGTACGTGCACACCGCACGCCACGCACCACGCCACACGCCCAACGGCCATGCCACGCACGTGTTACGTGCACACGCATTGCACGCAGCACGCACGTGTACGTGCCGACTACATACAAACAGCCGCTTTCTATCAGAACAATGTGGTCATCATCTGTAAAGGGTCAAGCCCAGCGCTGTTCGCTTCTCAACCATGACACATAACAAATACCGTGACCTGATCTATTGAACGTTTCACGTGAAACCACTCCTTATAACACTTTTTAGGTATGAATCATACTTCTGAGGTTTAAAAACACCAGAATTCGATCGGGCATCAAAAAATAACCCAGAAAGCATTACCTAACATGCCAATATGGTCAGAAAACACCGAAAGATTTTTGGTACTATGCGACTGAGCTTAATTGAGGCCTTAACTTTGGTCAATTTAAAGCATTACCATTAATTTATGAATAAAACTGCTGTTGGAATCGATCCCCGGGGCCCAAAATACCCCTAGTAAACATGTATAACATGACTATAAAGTGTCAGGTAAGATTTACACCAATTTTCCCATAATCTGCGCAAAATCGGAAAGAAGGGCGTGGCCCGTAAAAACGGTTTCGCAACCAACAAAATATTGTAACCTTTTTTTTTAGGTTTTATATGCGACCAATACCAAACACATTAGGAAAGAATTCAGCTTGTTTTCACTCGATTTCCCGGGTAGAGGCCTTTTTGCCACTTTTATGAACTGGACTATGAGATGAATGTCCAGAACCGGTCGCAGTAAGCCCGGCCAAATTATATTTCCAATTCAACAGACTGTTAATCATTCATTAAAATTAAACTGGTCTATTATATTGATAACATTACAGTCTTGCCATGTGTGCAAAGCACACCATCAACTGATTCTAAGTAACAACATGCTGTCAACTTAATACATACAGTTGTAGTATTTAGTAAACATGTGATATTGCTTTTCACAGAAGAGAAAATTGTTAAGAAGGCATCACATTAGGAAAAGAAACTCGGTGTGGTAACATAAAGCTGTGGACACTAGGCGATTGTTCAGGCGATTTGAGTCGGCGACGTGAGTCGCTCGAATCAAGACCAATTGTTTGATAATATCTGGGCGATTATTTTAGTCGCCAACGACTATATACAATGCGATACTATACAATTTACGCTATCGCTACGCGCAGCAGAATGTACAGAATTTATCAGCAATCAAAATAGGTGCCATTTTCAATCATGTGACCTATCAATCTAAGTGATCAATCTAGGCTGGCGCGAGATGAATTCGGCCAATGAATCGCGGAAAATCGCCACTCCTAGTGTTGTCCACGAGTCAGGCGGCACTGCAGTCGCACCTGCGAAAATCGTGTAGTGTGTCCACAGCCTTAACATAGGTTTTGTGCAATTAAAAAACAGAAATAAATTAGTTGGAATTTTCATTTAGAAATATATTTTATTATGCCACAAAAAAACCAAGTTTGTGTAAAAAACATGCAGTTACACCTCGTGTTTACAACAAAACTCATGTATACTAATGTTATAGGCTCACAGGAGGTTGAGCGTTGAGGAAACTGAGGCCAGCTGTGTTCTAGCACTGGAGCCCTCCACATCAGTTCGTCAACAAGTTGCCACTTCAGGCAAAGGTTAGTATTTTAATTTTTTAAGTCGCAATATTTATGCAAGTTTGCCAAAACTAATGCCTCAGGCTGGTGATATTTAAATGTTCGCTTATGAAAAACAACAATGGAAAAACATTGAAGAAAAAAACCCAAATATAGGACCTAAAAAACTCCGTATGTGGATTCAACACAGACACACATTGCCGCCTAGAGTTAAACTTATAGTTGACTATTCTAAACCTTTAAAATATCACTGCCAATTATGTAAGTTCTATGAAATTTGTGGAACAAAAGTAAAATAAAAGTCAATTAAACGTGTACAGTTTTTCTATGAAAATTTCAGGAGTATGTCAAATGCCAAATTGACATG
Source organism: Priapulus caudatus (assembly GCF_000485595.1). NCBI lineage: Eukaryota > Metazoa > Priapulida > Priapulimorpha > Priapulimorphida > Priapulidae > Priapulus > Priapulus caudatus. The sequence continues at coordinate 23,872 of NW_014579209.1, forward strand.
CGCCACAGCTGGAAAAATCTCGTCTTACAATAGGCCGACTACGACCTAAGATAAAATCAAGCAACAAACAGCTAGTAGCAGGATCGCAGAGCGACCCTTCAATCATTCATCACCTCACACCCCATGCCTTTTGTGGTGTAAGCACTGCTCGTGGACATGCCCACACTGTTGGAGCAGCTTAATGTTGCAGGAAAGGTTATGTGTTACCAGCTTGCGGATTTCACAGTCCCAGGGTCGGATTTTTGTGAACGCTAAATCCGTTGAGAAGAAAATTGAGGGGGTTAGATATGCTACAAATTTTTATTTTACAGTCCAAGTATCTTCATTTAATAACATTGTAATATAGTTCGCTTTACAATAGACTATAGTTTCGCTTTTATAATAGACACGGCTTAGTTTCACTGCTTTGAGATTGTCAGATGTTGGCCAGTGGTGTGCGTTTATTTGATGCCTGCAAAGTGTGTTGTATGTGTGCCGCGCGTTGCTACGCAGCGCCGTATATATATATAGTACGCTATCGATCGGTACCTCAAAGGCCGCGCGTCACGCGTTGACCTTGGAGGCTCCTTTTATGAAGCTACGAACTGTATTCAGCTTTCTCGCCAATGAAGTCTGTTTTAATACATATATACATAACCATAAAAGGTTGTCGTGGCTGCTTTTTTTCGGTGACCTTTGAAAACGATTAAAAAAATTAATGTCGCGCGATTGGCGCCCTAGCTCCTAGAGGTGTAGAATATTATATTCGTGCGCGCAAAGGCGAGCGATTTTTGTGGAACCCTGTGGGTAAGCCAAATAAAAAACGTTTCTTTCCTGCATGTCTGATCACTGTTTGGCTCACAGACTTGCCTTGGCAGCAGGAGCAAGCCCTAAAAAGTTGTTCTATATTGATAACATATCTACTGTAGTGACCAGAAACAAAATTTGAAAAACTGCCTGGACAATAAACATCTCATATTATTATAAAGCGTTAGCCTTTGGGACAGTGTGGAAGTGTACATTAAAATAATTTTGTTTGCCAGAATGTAAGCTAAATTTTTGTATTGAATTATTTAATTCGGGTGTTATGTAACATGACAGTGACAAGATAGACTCCCTGCAGTGTACTGTAATATGCTTGTAAACAATATCTGTTCTGTATTGTGTCTCCTAATGGCATTTTATTGCCTTGTAAGTGTGTGAAAATTTCAAAAACTTCCTGAACCCCTGACAGGCTTCACCATTAGACTTGACCCCCCTTACCCCCCCCCCCCCGCTGGACCCCGGCTATTTTCAGCTGAAAACAAATTGTATTCCCCATCCCTGAGAATGGGACTGGGAGGGAATACTGGATTCCGTGTCAGGAACAATTTCACTATTCGGCAACATTACTTTTTGATTAAAAACACAACTTATCGCAACAGTAATAAATGCTAAGGCGCAGAAGCTCCTCCCTTTAGCATTAAAGCTTACAGCCCAATTTGCTCTGTTGAAACTGTTTTAGAAATCGGATGAATAAGTTGAATATATCTAGATAAAATTACTGCGTCATATCTGTCATAAAGGGTAGAGAGTTGCATGTAAAAATGGGACATCTCATCATGGTTCGCTTATAAGCCCGGTCACACTGGACCGGAACCATCCGCGACCGTTACGGCGACCAGAAAATGTGACAGGTCGCCGGCAAACGCAACACAACGCCGAGAAAAAGTCCCAACAAGATTACAAAAACTTGAAAAAAAGCCGCGCTCTTACCGCGACTGTGCGGATATACCGCGTTCTCACGGCTTGCGCGCGCCACGACCTCTCGCGCTTATGGCGTTTCTATTGAGATCTATTGCTGTGGCAACGGGCGATTCACCGGCGTTCCCGCGCGCTCTCACCACGCTCATTGGGTTCTTAACCGCGCCAGTCTTTCTAACGTGTATCGCGACTCACGGCGACCTCACGGCGTTTCTACCACGTTCTCACGGCGACTATATAAGCTGGTCAGATTTTTTCGGAAATTTTAACTGATCTCATCTTGGATCCTGCCCCCTCCACCTCCGAGTAGCCATCCTTCCCCCCCCACCTCATTCCGGTCGCATGCGATCCATTTTCTTATAGTGTGTGCGTTTGCTGGTTAGGAAACACGAATGCGAGAAACAAGTTACCAGAGCCGAAGGCCGTTGGCCGAGACAGATCGGCATGAAACAATCGGATGAGACAGTATCGATGAATTCGCCGTTGAAAATGTTACCATTTCGCAGCGTCTTTGCCACGCTGTGTACTGCGGTTACTTACGTTTTTATTGGAGATGTTACGACGGCGTGTCTCACGACCTTCGTTCTCACGCGTTCCAGGGGTAATGATCACCGAAACTTGGCATTTGTTTTGAAACATGCCTCAAAACAAACGCCGTGACTCGGCGATCATTTGGCGACCATGGGCGACACACCCACGATGTCTAGGCGTTTCCACCACGCTTATGCCACGCTATTGCGACCTTGGCGCGCTCTGGGCCCATTTTCTGTCGCCGTAGCAGCGCAGTAAGGACGCCACCCCGGTGTGACGGGGGTATTATGGACGCACACTTTTCCTGCAATGAATGTACAAATGTAAATTAATTATACTTATTTCAAAGTAAATAATAGCACAGCATATTTATATACACATTGCAGCAAACAGCATAGTTTAGCGTCATTTAATGTACTTTTTTACCATTTGCAGTATCTGCTAAACATAGCTGATTATTTTTCATTTTGAAATAATTAGTTCTCAAGCTTTTCCCATATCCCTTGAGATATATTTTCCATTTAATACCTTGCCTTACATGTAATGCTAAAATCACTTGCATACGGGTATGATTATATATTATTATATGCATTACATATATAGTTTTTATCAAAATTCGAAGACCAAATACACAATGCATTTAAAATACAAAGTGTGCATAAGATTTCCGTTACTCACCATGTTAATCACTGTCATCAGTGGAATCCTCTGTGTCATGGTCAGTGTCTGCTCTGGCTGGAAAGCTTGGTTGTTGACTCGTTACACTGTACTCCACTTCTGCAGCGATATCTTCTTTCCGTTTTCCATAGCGCGTGAACCATGACGTGTAGAGCTCCTCCTGTGTCGGCTTCGGTGCTGATGCAATGTTCTTCATTGTAGTTGTAGGACCTGTTGCCATCGGGAATGCAGCTTCTGTGATACTGTCTCCTTGTGCGGTGTGTTCTTGGCATTTTTTAAGTACCATTCTCAATAGGAGAGGTATGTAAGTGTACTCCTTCAGAACCTTTACAGGTCGCAGCGTCCACTGCTTGGCCGCCTTAGACCAATGAGTGTGAAAGCTGCAAAAAAAAATGTGTAACCTTCTCATCAGCAAAGCATTAACTTTCTATTTATTTTAAATGTCACAAAGACATGTCATTTATACTTGTTGTTTCTTAAACATATTGTTACTGTTAGTAAAATGAATGTTAATGAAAGTTGTACTGTTACACTGTAATTCATGAAATTTGTAAAAATGAAAACAATCAATGTACAAAATTTTAATGCATGCATAATAAATGTTATTTGCAATAAAAAAAAACATTTGCTGTTACTCACTGAGTTGTTAGTATTTTTATGCAAACTTACATTAACTTCCCTGACTAGTCCCGAGCGCGCTCTCTGGCACTATGAGCGTTGTGGTCAATGGCTGCTATTTTGACTCGCAGGTCGTAATCTTGGTTGCTGCAAGATAGAGGATAAAAGTGATATAGTTAGCAACAAAAATATGTTGTTATCGGCGGGTAAGCACGGTTGAATCAAACTGTTCATCAAGTGACTGTGTACATGATGTATAGATGTGTACCGATACACTAGGGTCACGATACGATACGTATCTATACATGGATAGAAAAAGAGATGCTGACATTACATGCTATGACAAATTTTTGCGTAAGAACTAATAATGTTTTAAGTATTAATGTTTATTTGTTATTTTAAAATTAATAATTAAAACAACTTCAGCTGAAATGAAAACTAGTCCAAACTGTCCTCAACTGTCACAGATTGGGACTAAAGATATCCCCACCCCTTATGTCCACAAAGTTTAATGCTTGACATATGAGCGTGTGCTGTAACGCGCACATGTCACGCAGCCTGTCACTACTCCTACCTCAGCGCTAGTAAACAATTTCGATCACTTGAAAACCAAGCGTTAGAAAAAACATCGAATGCAACAGCAATTACCTGAAGTTTCTGAAGTTGCTTCACTGGTACTACCTGAAGCAATAACTTCCATTCCTTCAGCTGGTAGTGGCATGAAGTGAGAGCTCTCAATGTCACTTTTCTTACCACTTCTGCTCAACGACCTATCAATTGATAAAAATATGGGGTTAATTTGAATGTTTTGTAATCCATTTGTATGTCATAAGTCGTAACCATCCATATGCATGGGAAATGTGCATCCGACTATTGAGATACAATTCACTGGCAGCAAGAACCACTCCGCTGCAGCTACAGCACACACACGGCCATTGTCTATATATAACATCTAGATGTTATATATGGACAATGGCCGTGTACGTGTGTGCTGTAGCTGCAGCGGAGTGGTTCTTGCTGCCAGTGATACAATTAAGTCAATGTATAGCGCTTGATTTTTGTTTGCAGGTTGGCCCAGAAATCAAAACATTTGTAACCTGAGGTTTCAAAGTCCATCAATNACGAAAATAAGGTACGAAAACAACCACATCAACTTTGATATGGTACCGGTAGGCTGGCGCGGCGAAATAGTCACGCGCAAACCAGTTTGTTTATACCGCTGGTATCGCCATCTAGTGGACCGAAACTCAAAAATTATAAGTTCTCGGCCGCAGCAGTTTCACGGCGAGTAAACGCCCGGGCGAAAACCATTGCGCCACCTATAAACAATCAAGTTGCGCGCAAAGACCCTGGTCCTTTAACCAAACTCACGACATGGGTGTGTAAACGCTACTTTGAGCGATAACCTGTAAGATTACGAACCGTAAGCGTCAGCTCTCTACAACCACGAGCAACAGGATAGTAGGCAACGTATTAGCCAGCGAGCCGTGATTTGTACGGTCAGCTTACTCATCAACGTATTAGCCAGCGAGCCGTGCAGCCGTGATTTGCACGGCCAGTTTTGAAACTGCACGGCCAAAAAAATTAACAATTGTATGCCAGCAATAATATTAAACCACTTTAAAAAAATGATTGTTCTTGATCACGTACGTTGCCTTCGAGTTGACATGCTGGCGACCGTGTCAACTTGACGCGCACTCCCTGGACGGCCTGTTATTCCTTACGGACTGTCCAGTATAGAAGTAGAAGATACAGGTGGGGTTCCGTCGGACCGTCCAATGGGCTTTGGCCTGGCCTCTGCTCCATCATGCCTAGTAGTGGCGCTGCAACAACTATGAAACAATGTTACTGTTATCAGATATTGCTAAGATTTTAGACATATATACTGATATAGGGATCGAAATTAGCTGTTTTTCTACTTATTCAAAATAAGAAGAGCTGCTGCAAGAAATGTTAGTACAGTAACTGGTATACTGAATACAGGACGTTAGGAATACAGATACCAACGACAGTCTTACTTGTTACATAATATATTGGACATATAAACTTGAATCACACAGGCGCAGTTACAACAGCATGTATGTATAAAGTCTAGAGTCCCGCCGTAAGTTTCTTCCTCGACTAGTGGCGCCACTCTAACGTTTTGCAATTATCTTACAGTAACAACAAATTATTAATATTGCAAAGATTTTTACATGATATAGTTAAGCTAACTTCAGCAATATAGTTTATATAAGCTCTATCGCTCTGCAATAACCCCATAAAAACATTTTCACATTCTGTTAGAGAAGTGATAGCTATAGGACACCTACTAACGCTCAAGGGCCCTTGAGCGTTAGTAGGCCCCTTAATTAGCGTTAGCCCCTTAATTAGCTAGTAGGCCCCTTAGAGCGTTAGTTAAGGGCCGGGTCGTTGTCGTAACAGGTACTACAGATATGTACCCGAGGTACATATATATATGTATACACAAAGTGTACCAGACTTGTACTACAGAAATGTACCCTAACCCTAACACTAACCCTAATCCTAACCCTAAACATCCCTCTCTACCTTACCGCCCTCCCTCTCTCCCTCCCTCTCTCCTTCCCTACATCCCATCCTTCATTACTCCCTCCCTTCCTCCCTCCCTCTCTCTCTCCCTACATCCCATCCTTCATTACTCCCTCCCTTCCTCCCTCC
>NW_014579209.1:34906-37120 GCF_000485595.1 Priapulus caudatus
AGAGAGAGAGAGAGAGAGAGAGAGAGAAAGGGGAGATTGAGGGAGGTAGGCAAGGGGCGGAGGCAGGCAGGGTGGATGGGATGTAGGGAGGGAGTGATGGAGGGAGGGAGAGAGGGAGGAAGGGAGGGAGTGATGAAGGATGGGATGTAGGGAGGGAGTGATGGAGGGAGGGAGAGAGGGAGGGAGGGAGGGAGTGATGGAGGATGGGATGTAGGGAGGGAGAGAGGGAGGGAGGAAGGGAGGGAGTAATGAAGGATGGGATGTAGGGAGGGAGAGAGGGAGGGAGGGAGGGAGGGAGGGAGAGAGGGAAGGAGGACGTGTATAAACATCAACGCTGCGCTAATACGCGGCTCCGGCGCTGCGATTTTCTTGTTGGCGGCACGTGTAGGCTATTAGACAGCAGCCGGCTTGGCGGGAGACGGGGACGGGCATCTGCCTGCACGCAGAAAAGACCCACCATCACCACCACCACCACCACCACCACCACCACCACCGGTGGCGGCAGCAACAGCAACAGCAACAGCAGCAGCAGCAGCAGCAGCAGCAACAGCAGTAACAGTATAGCAGTAGCAGCAATAGCAGCAGCAGCAACAGCAGCAGCAGTAACAGCAGCAGCACCACAACCACCACCAGCAGCAGCAGCAACAACAGCACCACTGGCAGCATCTGCAGCGGCGGTGAGCGCGGAGAAGGAGAAGAAAGAGGAGAAGGAAGCAGCGGTCATTTGTAGTCGTCCCTGCACTGTGTCTCTCATTAACTCTTACGACAATCAGTCGATGACTAGTATAAGGAAGGTGCCCTTCAATGTATAACGATTCTGGGGTTCTGTCGTGTATGTCTGCACACCTACCTATACACACGTCTGAGGGGGAATATATATACATTTCATCAGGAGTGTGTAATATAGAGATATTATACGCTCCTGATAACATCACACAACTGTGACACATAAGATATAAGATATAAGAGTTTATTTTTATCACTTTAAATATCATCATACAAATGTGTATGCGCAAAGCTTGACGCAGCCTCGGCACGTCCAGTAGTTAGCATTGCGGATGTCAAGGTTGACAGCTTCAGCCTACACACGCGTGGTGACCTTGGGGAGATTCACTGAGCTTTCCCCCCACGGTGTGTCTACGTGCACATGAAGCTTGCCGCCACCTTGACATTTATAGGAGTAACTTTTTCTGGCGTGGAGGTCAAAAGATTCAGCCCTTTACCACGTGCGCACACGCCGACCATGTTTGACCCACGCCGTGTCCACGTGTACAATTCGTGTGCAAAACCACGCTGGCCTGAATGGTATATAAGAGGCATGCGTTGATGAGGTGCGAGAGGGGGAGGTGGGGGAGAGGGAGGGACAGGTAGGAGGCATTGATGAGGTGTGGAGGAGGGGGAGGTGGGGGGAGGAGGGGATCGGGACAGGGGAGGAGGCNGGAGGTGGGAGAGAGGGAGGGACAGGGAGGAGGCATTGATGAGGTGCGAGAGGGGGAGGTGGGGGAGAGGGAGGGACAGGGAGGAGGCGTTGATCCCTATTCTAACCAAAAATAAAACAGAAAACAAAAACGTACCAATAAAAACAAATAAATTTAGTTGCACCACATTTTCTAGCGCAGCCACGTAACGAACGAGTATTGCTGGACATAGCAGCTTGTTACTGGCCTTCCCGTAGATATTAATGTCTCGAACACATCCTTCTGACTGACTTGCTGCGCTGTAGTTCTGTAACTGCTACTGTTCTATCTGTACTCACATTTTATTAGAGTTGGGCGTATCAATGTAAGGATCTGATTACGAGGATAAGGTTTACAAAGACAAGTTATATCAGGAGTAGGATAATATAGGATATATATCCTATATTATCTTACTTCTGGTTATATCAATACAAGTTATATCAGGAGTAGGATAATATAGGATATCTTATATTATTATATATTATTATATATTATCTTACTCCTGGTTATATCAATACGAGTTATACAAGAATTATTATGCTAGTTAATTTAACGAATGTCATTTGAGCGAATGGAGGCAGAAATGGTTTATTATCTACTAAAACTGACATTACTTTTCTAATCATAACCATAATCCTAACCATAACCCTAACATCTAACATCTAACACCTATAATACCTTTATTATTATTTAGATAATGGATAACTTTTATTTACTTGTACCTAATATATATAATATAGGTGGAGAATATATATAT
>NW_014579209.1:38181-39962 GCF_000485595.1 Priapulus caudatus
TCCTCCTCTCCTCCTCCTCTCTCCTCCTCTCTCTCTCCCTCTCTCTCTCTCTCCCCCTCTCTCCCCCTCTCTCTCTCTCTCTATCTCACAGCTAATGTGAGGAGATGTATTGCGTAGGTTACGTATGATACGTGTGTGTGATACATATTTCATCTTGGACCGTCTCCACCGTGGACTATACTGATAACTATCTGTGTCCTATCTCATATGCTTGCACAGCTACTAGATAGCTCTACTTCTATCGGTGACAATGTCAACTGTGGACTGCACTGATAACTATCTGTGCTCTATCTCAGATGCCTGCACAGCTACTAGATATCTCTACTTCTATCTGTGTGACAATGTCAACTGTGGACTACACTGATAACTATCTGTGTTCTATCTCATATGCCTGCACAGCTACTAGATATCTCTACTTCTATCTGCGTGACAATGTCAGCTGTGGACTACACTGATAACTATCTGTGTTCTATCTCAGATGCCTGCACAGCTACTAGATATCTCTACTTCTATCTGTGTGACAATGTCAACTGTGGACTACACTGATAACTATCTGTGTTCTATCTCAGATGCCTGCACAGCTACTAGATATCTCTACTTCTATCTGCGTGACAATGTCAGCTGTGGACTACACTGATAACTATGTTATTTAGACGCTATGCTGGAAGCTCGACTGAACTGTTTGACCAACTATAATACAGCTCAGCTGGGCTACACTAGAACTCATCAACTATAATACACCAACTGTGGACTATCTCAGTTATCTATCTGTGTTATATCTCATATGCTTGGAGCTCTATCGCTGACTGTGTGTGAGACAATCTCAACGGTAGGTGGCGCTGTTATCTATCTGTGTTTTAGCACTCCTAAGATATCTGTGCTGCTAAAATGTGGAATTGTGTATCTGTTGTGAAAAAGAGCGAGAAAGAGTAGAGAGATAGAGAACAGTTGTGAAGTATCTCGTAGAATATATCTCTGCTACCCGATATCTGCTGTGACAGTGATAAAGGAGAGAGAGAAGAATTGCCGGGAGATATCTCCTGTGCATTGCGACTGCGTTGGAATCCGCGTGAGATCAACTATTTGTTGTGTGAGAGAGTAAAACAGAGAGACAGAATAGAGAATATCTGCTGTGAGATATCTCGCCCAGTATCTCTATACTACACACTATCTGTATATCTGTGCGTTAGGGAGAGAGACAGGAGAGAGAATATCTGCTGTGAGATATCTCGCCCAGTATCTCTACACTACACACTATCTGTATATCTGTGAGTTAGGGAGAGAGACAGAATAGAGAATATCTGCTGTGAGATATCTCGCCCAGTATCTCTATACTACACACTATCTGTATATCTGTGAGTTAGGGAGAGAGACAGGAGAGAGAATATCTGCTGTGAGATATCTGACACGGTATCTCTATACTTCACGCTATCTATCTATCTGTGACTTAGGGAGAGAGAGAGAGAGACAGGAGAGATAACTGAGAAGATGGCCAGCTCGGAGTTCCGTGGTGCGGGGAAACCCAGCGTCTGTCTGCGGATGCTGTTCATCGTCAACGTCATCGTCATCGTCTCAATCGCCGTCGTCCGCAGCGACAGCAGCCTCAAGATAGGTAAGCAGACGTATAGGTGTGCGTGTGACGTCAGCACGTCGGTTACGTAAAGACACGCGTGTGACGTCAGCACGTCGGTTACGTAAAGACACGCGTGTTTACTGACGATCTATCCTCCCCCCCCCTCTCTCTCTCTCTCTCTCTCTCTCTCTCTCTCTCTACTCTCTCT
>NW_014579210.1:0-1908 GCF_000485595.1 Priapulus caudatus
CGGCCACACCCGTCCGTGCCCTGCGGACGATTGAGGAGAGGGCCTGTCCTCACAAAGCCACCCCTCGTCTGCACGATATTCGAGTTTTGGCTCTCAAGAAATTATAGCCAAACCACTAGTTACACACGCGTAAGGTATGCATTCTGCCCATTGCTACAGCGTGCTACGACTGGGTGGATGGCATAGAGAAAGGTTGCATGGGCTTGCACGCGGTGTCTCCCTGCATACACGGGTTAGCATATAGCGAGAGCGAGGTGATTACGCTTGTAGACCCACTCGTCTATCGTCAGTTACCTACAGTTTGTAGGTATCTACTGTCGGCTCTGAAAGTGGCACGTACAACATCGACAAGATGGCTTTGCCCGCTATGTAATCGACGCAGTACTAGCGCGTAGACGCTAGCCTCCATTACATCATGCACAGCAAGATAGCGGTACATGAATTCACTGTGTGGGCGGGTATGCTGCACTCTAGGCAGAGAAATGTTCGCTTTATGCTGAGGACCGGTATGCGGCTAGACAATACTAGCTAAAATTTCCCCTGTACGCTCGACACGTAGAAACCTTAGTGCATGCCGTGAATATCTGTGCCAGGTCATCACCTTGTGTGACCGTCACCTCGAGTGACCGCTCACCTCGTGTGACCGCTGTTCGGATTAACGTAAACACTTGTTGTGTGTGCGTTATGTGAAGCAGGAAGGGCAGCTTCAAGACAGGTGAAGCTGGTAGAAGCCCTGCTTGCACGCTACTCACTTGCAATCGTAGTATAAGATGCGGTTGTGAGCGTTCCTCCCCACGTCTTCTTCCCCACGTGGGTGACGAGGAGAGTAGGTCGACGCAGGTCAACGCGTGGCTTTCTCGGCGAGAAATGTGTAACCTCGGCGAGCTGGTCATATCATATGATCACTCGTTTTCGGCGAGCCCGGCGATATTCGGTGGTATAAAAACCCCAGTATTCGGAGGTAGAAATCACTGTTCGACGAGTAACCATGTCGAATAAGAGGCGTCCAGATGACCTCATACTAAACTATGGGCGTGCTGCTGCATGTTACCATAGGCGTATATACGTAGATATACGAGCTATTCTCCCGTATGTAGCGTCCGAGGACGACGACACACTGATGTAGATTAAGCGCTGAGACGGGCTGTCAACTCATCTATGATGTGGGTATAGAATGAGAAGGAACAGTATTCGCGTGGCGTTGCCCACAGGTTTATTGTAAATAGGCGAATCCCTTCTTGCGTTCATACCGCATTAACATCAGTTAAAGATATCCACGAGAGATAACAGTAGTAGAGAAACGATGTACTAGCATTCCCCGCTATGTATATCCGCGCTCCTATTTGTTCGCGTGGAGTGTTTGCGAAAACACGAAAATCTCTGTTATAAGTCTTATAATGATTTATTAGCAGAGCGGCAGTGAGATAACCTGGGAGTATAGTGCGTACGGGCCACGCCGACTCCAGGAGGTATCCATTGTCGGGCACTGCATAGTCGAGTAGTAGGATGTGGCAAGGGACTCCACATCTCTCCTATGAAGCCGTATTACGGTAAGGCATCTCGGTATGGCGATACCTCGAGACCCTTGCTTCGGTAAGCACCCGCAGATAGTGATGCGCTGCTGGTGTGAGGGCATCCGAATGTTCGTTAGCTGTCACCCCAAGGATGACTCTTGCGGGCAAGAGTCCTAAGAGAGAAAGGGGGAGTGCAACGAACTTCGGCTGCCATAGCCTCATATCCCCGCATCCTATCGTCCTGTCGCGTGTCTCAGCATCCCAGGTCGATGTACAGCATCCTTGGTGGCTATGACAGCGATCACGTGATTCCCACCGGTTGTCTTACACTACAATCCAGTGGTCGAACCTTCATTCGTCGTCACAACTAGACGTAAAATCGTTGCATATATAT
>NW_014579210.1:2252-12915 GCF_000485595.1 Priapulus caudatus
TAGGCGGCAACTCTGAGGTATCCTCCACACATGGGGCTGTCATCTCCCTCGCACACCATGCCGCAGTCGGCGGCCGGTGCGAGGCCGTAGCATACCGTACTCCGGGCCGCATTTACAATACGTTCCGTAGTCTAAGCCCATGAACACGTAGCCGAGATCCGTGCAGTGTGTCGCACATTTGGTCGGCGTCATGTCAAGGATGTATGTCTCACTCGTGAAAGCGCCGGTGACTTCGGGGTCGTCGTGTCCGATGAGGCAGTCGATGTATACCAGTACGAAAGCGCCGCCTGTGCAATACATATACATAATCAGGAGCGTATAATGACAAATACGCTCATTATACGCTCCTGTTTGTCATTATAATTTGTCATTATACGCTCCTGATTATGTATATGTATTGCACAGGCGGCGCTTTCGTACTGGTATACATCGACTGCCTCATCAGACACGACGACTTCAGGGTCACCGGCGCTTTCACGAGTGATACACACATCCTGAACATGACGCCGACCAAATGTGCGACACACTGCACGCTTCTCGGCTACGTGTTCATGGGCTTAGACTACGGAACGTATTGTAAATGCGGCCAGGAGTACGGCATGTACGGCCTCGCACCGGCTGCCGACTGCGGCATGGTGTGCGAGGGAGATGACAGCCCCATGTGTGGAGGATACCTCAGAATTGCCGCCTACAGGATCTATCCAGGTAAACTCAAGTGTGTACACCTTCTCACTCGCGTACGATTAAGAAACGTTATGACTGTCTAGTTTTTGACAACGTCATGACTGTCTAGTCTAGATCAATTGCATTTAATTATTTTTAACAATTCTATAAATTAATGTTAATGATAAATAATAACTCTTATATAATTAATTGTCGTTATTTATTTATTAATGTATTGTAATAATTTTATTTTCTTCTATTTTCTCGTTATTCTTCTATGTTGAATTTTCTTCTTACAGTCAGAAATTATTAACGTTTACTCCTCGTAGCATCGTAAGCGAATCACTTGCGCATTGTGAAATGTGAGTGACATGGTTAGCTCGTTCAAAAGGAGTTTCCATTGATGTCCTGTTGAGTGCATAATTATGGTATTTTCAACGTTGTAAAATCGTATGTGTATACGCGGTGCAGTAAACTCATTCACACGAGCGTGAGTCTTGCATTGCGAATACGTTAAATCGTTCATATGATCCATTCACTTAAAAACACAGTACGTCGTATCGAAATATCAACTAGAGCAGCTTTCGTGCGTGGTTAATTTAACAGATGGACCCTCCAGAAATGCTCTGTTCTACAACAACGTGTCTATATCGGAAGGCCAGCAGCTAGGACGCGTTGCCACGGCAACCCGAATGGCTGCCCGATCTCCCGCGATGTGTGCGGCAAGATGTCTGACGTCAGCACCTTGCTGGGGGTTCGTTTGGATCGAAGGCAACGTGGAAAACTGCGAAATCATTTCCGCTACCGGTTCTCCAGCGGATTACACGATTCCTGCGGGAGGGAAGTATTACCATCTTTAAATGGCAATCGTTAAGATGCAACATTCGAGTAATTACCGGCGGTAACTTATAATTGGAATTTAGGGCCGTAGCCTCTGGGGGCAAGGGGGCAGCTGCCCCCACCCTAGATTTCGTGGCAAAATTCAAAGATAAGCTCAGCTAATAATCGTAAATATCCCTAACGTGATTTTTTGGTCACTTATCCGTGAATGCCTTGTCTCAGACCCACCCCTACCATACTATACCATACTACCATACTTGTCGGCGATGCATGTGTTTGTCGTTGCGATGCTTGTCGTTGAAATCAATAAATTCAGGCAGGGGCCGATCGAACGCGAGCGTCATTTGCATGTTTCGTTACTACTGTCGACTGCCTTGTTGCTACCAAACGCATTCATTCATCGCTTCCGCAACTCTCATTTAATTCATCGTTAGCATTCAGTGAAATCATAATCGGGAACCACGACCCCCCCCCCCCGATCCGATATTCCGATCCGATAATTGATCCGATCCGATAATCGATCCGGTTTAGTTTTACAGAATTATTATACTTTAGCACCTGATATCGATCTAGCTGTCTATCTCTCTGTCTGCCACTCTGTCTGTCTGTGTATCTGTCTGTCTCTTCTTCCTCCTCCTCCACCACGGCCGTCTCTTCCTCCTCTTCTTCCTTTCTTCTACCTCTCCATCTGCCTCCTTCTCCTTCTCCTCCTTCTCCTCCTCCTCTTCTTCTTCCTCCTCTTCCTCCTCTTCCTCCTCTTCATCCTCCCCATCTTCTCTTCTCTTCCCTTTTCTCCTCGTACTTCTCTCTTCTCTTCTCTCTTCTCTCTTCTCTTCTTTTCTCTCTTTTCTTTTCTTCTCTTTCGCTCTTCTCTTCCCGTACTGCATATGCCCCAATCGGTAATTTCTTTTTGTGCATGACCTGTTAGGGGGCGTCCGTCGCATCGCTGAGTTTCTAGGTAAACAGTTGAGTGACGATCAAGTGTCGGCCATTGTCGCTGAGACGAACTTCGAGCGCATGCGCACGAACCCGCTCACCAACTGGAATTTCCTCACGAAGAATGGACTGCGCGACCCTAACACTGCACCCATCATGCGCAAAGGTATAGGGCCGTAATCCTAACCCTAATTCTAACCCTAACCCTAACCCTGATCCTGACCCTCACCGTCACTCTCCGCTTTAAAAAGCCTGGCGCACATTGCCGAACATTGGCACGCAGTGCGTGCGTGCGTGTGTGCGTGTGTTTTTTTCACAAATTCTTTCGACAGGAAAAGTTGGCGACTGGAAGAATTTCTTTGACGATGAGATGAGCGACATCGCAGACGCCCTCTGCAGGAAACATTACGAACCAGTCATCCTGAAACACAGATTCAAGTAGCAGATGAAATTAGTATATCTGTATAAACTGTCGGTGTAAAAATAGCACTAAAAATAGACTCGTGCATTTATTACAAGTCACAAAAGGTGCTTAATTTATCGGGCGATTTTGTCGCCCGATTTAATCGCCTAGTGTGTCCGGCCCTTTAACACCACGAAATAGCGATTAATGCATCAGCAAGCACGGGCTTGCTTAGCCAGTTGTGCAGCATATATGCTCTTTGAATTCTCCATAACAAAACAAGTACGTTAATATTTTAATAAAAATTAAATTCGTGATTTGATTTCTGGTAATGTTCGTATCTCAACTAACCCGGTTCGATATCCCGTGACCGGCGTCAGGACTACGGCGTACACATTTTGCGCGTTGCCTCGCGTCCGTAATACTACCCTATTCAAAACGTGCGTGCGTTCTACCTCCCCGCACGTCCCCCCCCCCATCGTCGCTACCGGACGCGTTCGCTGAATCGGCGCGTGTCCTCTTACAAAACGCGGCGTAGATTTTCAACGACGTGTTGTTTAATAATTCACGTTGCTGCGAATGCATATGCGTCGCATACTTAATACGGACGAGGTACGGCACGCGCACGCACGCACGCACACGCAAGAGATCGGATACGGGTACGTAAGCATGTATGCATGCGTGCGTGCGTGAGTGTGCGATAGTCTAGAGCGAGCGAGTGAGTGAGAGAACAGATGAGTGAGTCGCGTCGCATACGTAATGTGAACGAGATGACGCCAGGTATGGCGCACCTATCGACAGGTTGGTGCGGTCTCACCCAGCGATTTGTTTCTTTCGCGCCCACACACACGGCCAATGCAGCTCCTATACTAATGTATTCTTTACGAAGATATAGAAGATGTTACTAGATCGGAGCTCTGCGATGATCACTAATATATTATTCTAAAACAGCAACGATGAAGATTCACATAATATACGACCAAGAGCGTAATAAGTATACTTAATACTTAATACGCTCTTGATATGACGTATTTCTCATATCCGTACGGCCCTCTGGTGTTAGATTCGAGCGTCATTACAGCGAATCCACCATGATAATAACATTCGTTTGTAATCATGATACGTAAAATTGTTACGTGAAGGAAGCCATTATACGTAGACTAGTTAAATGAGCGTGCATCCACACACGACACACTATACGGTACGTAATAGAATCCCGTTATGATGAGATAACTGCTGTTCAAAGGATCCGATTACGTAAATTTTGGGGGGTCGTGTTTTAGCAGGGTAATTAAAAGTTTAAATTTTCTAATAGCCAGATAGAGTAAGTAAATCAACGATTATGTATATATCAAGAGTAAATAATAACACAGTGTTATTATCTACTCTTGGTATATATATATATGTAACAAACTTCGGCTGCCATAGCCTCATATCCCCGCATCCTATCGTCCTGTCGCGTGTCTCAGCATTCCAGGTCGATGTACAGCATCCTTGGTGGCTATGACAGCGATCACGTGATTCCCACCGGTTGTATGAAGGAAACCTGTGGGGTGATGTGTGGCTTGTCATGTGATGTGCGTGACATAAAANCTTCCACTGTTGGCCGTCAAGAGAGACCGGGCGGATAACACGTCCGGCCTCTTCCACTGTTGGCCGTCAAGAGAGACCGGGCGGATAACACGTCCGGCCTCTTCCACTGTTGGCCGTCAAGAGAGCGAGCACGCTCGCCTCACATCACAATCATGCGCGCACACGTTCGCTTGCTCGCGCCCTCTATAACATCAATTCCCGCATGACCACAATGAACGTGTAACTATAACGTTGACGATACTACAAGGAGATGACGGGCAACACACGGACAGGATCGACTTCGCCACAAAGGATTAGACTTTGGTGATTTTGAAAAAAAAATCGTATATGGGGAATGCGTCCAAAATTTACCGTCTGAGTTTCAGTAAAATAATGTCATTCTTGGAACGAGTTACAGCCATTTTACAGTAGATGTATGTCACGTTCCATTTTTGTAATAATACATTAGGAGAGTATGAATAGCGATGACGGATTTGTAGATAAATAACCAGTATTTATTGTCTGTAAAATATTAAATTCTTCCCCATTTTCTTCCTGAAAGTAGAGGGAATGAAAGCCACCCCCATCCCCCCCGCTATTTACGCCCCTGTCAGATGAACTGAAATTTGACTTTTGATATGCATACAAATATTCATTATCATAATATTTGTTAGCAGTACTCTACAGGCGCCGCGGAACGATTTTTGAAGTGTTGAAGTGTTGAAGCTCAATTTGTTACGTTCGACAGTGACCAATGCAGGTTTTCGAGGAGGGTGGTAAGAAACAGGCGGGGGTATGCGGGTCCTCCCCCAGAAAATTTTGAATCCCCCATTTTCTTCCTGAAAGTAGGGGGGGGTGATTGTACACGCCATCCCCCAACGTCAATAAGTGGGGGGGATGCATCCCCCCCATCCCCCCGCTATCTACGCCCCTGTACATAATATATGACCAAGAGCGTATTAAGTATACTTAATACTTAATACGCTCTTGATATGACGTATTTCTCATATTCGTACGGCCCTCTGGTGTTAGATTCGAGCGTCATTACAGCGAATCCATCACGATAATGATATTCGTTAGTAATCATGAGACGTGAAATAGTTACGTGGAGGAAGACATTATACGTAGACTAGTTAAATGAGCGTGCATCCACACACCACACACTATACGGTACGTGATAGAATCCCGTTATGATGAGATAATTGCAATTCAAAGGATCCGATTACGTAAAATTCGGGGGGTCGTGTTTTAGCAGGGTAATTAAAAGTTTAAATTTCCTATTAGCCAGATAGAGTGAGTAAATCAACGATTAGGTATATATATATATATATATATATATATATATATATATATATATATATATATATAGTATATATATATATGTATATCGATAGTATACCATAATATATATATATGCATATAGTCAAGAGTAGATAATAAAAATGTTTATTATCTACTCTTGATATAGTTTAGTTGTTTATTACTCGTACCATAGTAACTCTGTGCTGATCTGTTCTTTCTGTTTAAGACTTTCCCTTAATCCCTTCTCTGTGTAAATTAAAGCACGCTCAATCCCTAGTGTTAATAGTACGATCAGATACTACTTCCCTATTTTAAAACCAATAACAGCAGCTACTGGTAGTGTTACGCCCGTTTTAACCCGTCACCATGCCCCTGTCGCTGTGCGCATGCGCTGTCGCGTCATCAAAAATCGACGATCAACGACTGACTAACACGTGAAACTAATGAGCGAGGGGGATCGAATCCACTCCCGACATTGTCGTCTGACAACATCGTCTGCATCATAGACCTCCGCGCCTCCGCCCCTCCGCCTCACGGACCTCCTAGGCACGGACGAAGGATCTTCACAGGCGCTCCGTCGACATGCGGTGCTTATTATGTCTAGCGGTTGCGTTAGCAGTAATTGTCTGGAATATGCGCACAGGTACGTGTACGAATTATATATATATATATTACAGGTTTCTGCACGTTAGTTTGCCTGAACGTCCGCTTTTAGGTTGTATCATTTATTTCCCCCGTGTCTTCGTATATATATATATTGTAGTCTGCGGGTAATTCTGCTGCCAGACAACTGTGCGCTTATAGGTGACTGCTACATGCGCCGTGAAATGGGTGACTAACTTAGAAACAAAATAGGTAGAAGGTAGACTTGGTAATCGTGTATAACTGCCGTTTTCACTGTATTTCATACTCACAAAACACACACTACTACACTACACATAGAATCTAGCAACCGAGGACTGTAACATAAGAACCTAAGAACCCCGTGTCTCTCGCTGCGGCTTTTTATACCCCGATCTTGCAAGATGATGAGTCAGCGAATTCCTTACAAATATGCCTCCTAGCAATCACTGCCGGCTACAAGGAAGGCATATGCGTCCACTTATTAGGGCCTACGCGACGGTTGAAATAGGATACCGGTATGAATTGACACTGGCGAGTCAGGGTTGGAGATGTGTTGCGCTCTTCGGAAGTTAAGATTAGAGGTGATATCGATAGCCTTAGCGGGTAAGATGTGGGGTGGATCGCTCCGTAACTAAACATGCATCGTAACTAAGCCGCACACCGGGTGGCCTATTGTAGCAGTGTATGTGTCCAGTGGTCCAAGATAGATTGGTGTTTCTAGCCCGTCGGTATGGTGTAAAATTAGCTTGTGTGTGACTGATGCAACTGTGGTTACTGACCTCAGCGTTGTACAATATATTATGTATATGTATTGCACAGGCGGCGCTTTCGTACTGGTATACATCGACTGCCTCATCGCACGCTTCGCAGTCACCGGCGCTTTCACGAGTGAGACAATAATCCGTGACTTGACGCCGAACAAATGTGCGACACGCTGCACGCATCTCGGCTACGTGTTCATGGGCTTAGACTTCGGAAAGTATTGTAAATGCGGCCCGGAGTACGGCATGTACGGCCTCGCACCGGCCGCCGACTGCGGCAAGGTGTGCGAGGGAGATGGCAGCCCCACGTGTGGAGGATACTTCAAAGTTGCCGCCTACAAGATCTATCCAGGTAAACTCAAGTGTGTACACCTTCTCACTCGCGTTCGATTAAGAAACGTTATGACTGTCTAGTTTTTGGCGTGAAATCGGCAATCAATTGCATTTAATTATTTTTAACAATTCTATAAATTAATGTTAATGATAAATAATAACTCTTATATAATTAATTGTCGTTATTTATTTATATATGTATTGTGATAATTTATATTTTCTTCTATTTTCTCTTTATTCTTCTATGTTGAATCTTCTTCTTACAGTCAGAAATTATTAACGTTTACTCCTCGTAGCATCGTAAGCAAATTACTTGCGCATTGTGAAATGTGAGTGACATGGTTAGCTCGTTCAAGGGGAGTTTCCATTGATGTCATGTTGAATGCATATGGTATTTTCAACGTTGTAAAATCGCATGTGTATACGCGGTGCAGTAAACTCATTCACACGAGCGTGAGTCTCGCATTGCGAATACGTTAAATCGTTCATATGACCCATTCACTTAAAAACACAGTACGTCGTATCGAAATATCAACTAGAGCAGCTTTCGTGCGTGGTTAATGTTAACAGATGGACCCTCCAGAAATGCCCCGTTCTCCAACGTGTTTATGTCGGAAGGCCAGCAGCTAGGACGCGTTGCCACAGCAACTCGGATGGCTGTCCGATCACACGCGATGTGTGCGGCAAGATGTCTGACGTCAGCACCTTGCTGGGGGTTCGTTTGGATCGAAGGCAACGTGGAAAACTGCGAACTCATTTCCGCTACCGGTTCTCCAGCGAATTACACGATTCCTGCGGGAGGGAAGTATTACCATCTTTAAATGGCAATCGTTAAGATGCAACATTCGAGTAGTTACCGGCGGTAACTTTTATTTGGAATTCAGGGCCGTATAGCCTCTGGGGGCAAGGGGGCAGCTGCCCCCACCCTAGATTTCGGGGCAAAAGTTAAAGATAAGCTCAGTAAATAATCCTAAATATTCCTAACGTGATTTTATCCGTGAAAGCCTTGTCTCAGACCCACCCCTACCATACTATACCATACTACCATACTATACCATACTACCATACTATGGACGCCGATCAAGAGCTGCGCCCGTCGCTCATCATTACACAGTTGAGTCGTGAAATTTTGCCCCCCCCTCTAAGAATTTGCTAAATTTCGGATAGGAATTTGAATTCGGGATACATTAGCACCCCCTTAATTCGACCGCGCCGTAAGTGTCTCCACATTTTAACGCGAAATCCCTCGACCTAGACCAAGATGAGGAATTAGGAAAGCGCGGAAATAATTATTTATTTGATTATATTATAAATTAATATAAATTGTGGATTAATATTATACTAGCTGTGAGTGTGAGTGTGAGTTATACTGTGAGCGTTTTACCATCAAGCGTCGGTGACGCGACGTTCTCTACGCAAGACTACATAGTTTCTAGTGACGTTCTTGTGTATTTATTATTATTATTAATCTTAATAATATTATTATTATAGTATATTCCGAAATAATCGACGTGGTTTTCTATGACGGCATATTTTTATTAATAGACAAGCATTTTAATCTTTGAGCCGGAATTGCTTAGCGTATAAACGAAGTATATGGGAAAGAATTAGTTCACGTTACGGAATAATTGCGTTACGTTAACCGTTTCAAAGACGCATCCCTTCCCTAAGCCGGTGCATTTCTGAGTGTAAGTGCGCGTGTAAGTGCGTGCGTGCGTCGGCCCATGCGTCTGTGCGTGCGTGCGTGCGTGCGTGAGTTCGTGCGTGCGTGCGTCGGCCCATGCGGGCGTTCGTGCGTGCGTGCGTACGTGCGTTCGTGCGTGCGTGCGTGCGTGTGTGCGTGCGTGAGCGCGCGAATGTGTGCATGTATAAGTGGAATACGTCGCTCTTGAGAACGAGCACGGGCTGCACGACGTTGACGACGCGATGCGATTGTGTGTTTAGCTGTTTAGATGTCTCTCACAACTGTGTCAGGCGAACGGCGAGCTGTATGGTAATGTGGCCGGAGAGTGGAGATGGTGATTCAGTGAAGCAGGCGGCGTTACTACAGGTAATAGTGAAAAACCTTTTATATTTTCTAAACGTAACATGGGTTACATTTACACACTTACCTGCCGTTTCCCGACGTTTTAAATAATTCTGGAAATTATTCATAAACAACTTGTCGGCTGACAGACACTGTGATCATGTCATAAGTTGCAACATTTTGTCGCTAACGACAATATTTTATAGCATAATAGACCACTCGCGTCTTCTCGCATTTCCATTAAATTAACAATACTGAATAATTTAAATTATTTATTAAGATTTTTAATGTATTTTATAGAGTTATAGAATAAATAGCAATGTGGGACCGTACTGTCCAGACGTAAAAAAGAGGAAGATAATTGGATATATATATAATATCTAAACTAGAATTTGGATAACCATCGGGTGTTAACAACTGTATAACCTAACCTTTGGTTCTACTCACCCTCAATCGACAAGATTACTATACTTGTAAGATTAACCAGTTTTATCATTAAAAAATTCCCTTGAGTAATCGGTATTTTTAACTTCGTCTTATACATCTCGAAGTATCTATATACCTACTACGCGATATAGTGTTTTTACAGAAAAAACTCATTAAAGTTGCCGCGTGTATACTTGGCCTATACAACGCGCATTTCTCTTGCAATGGGTGATACTTAATAAATAGTAGGTTGAGTAAAATAGATTCGCATATTGAGCGGAAGCGCGTAGTCATGGGCCCGCATTAGACTTGCGTGTGCGAGTTGAACGGTGGCGCTACGATCGCATCGGGTATTATGTCCATGCTGCTAAGCATTCTTGAAGGAGACTCGTAGTACTGAAAACAAGATAACAAGTTAAAGTATCAGTGAACATCCGCCGTTGTCATAACTACAGCGCAGCCGTCTCAATTGCAGTGCAAGTCAGACCTTTTTGATAACCCGAAAACGTTCGCAAATCCTTTAATTAGCCGTATATTAGATACAATAATGTAACCTAACAAGAGTTACTACTCTGTAATAACTTGCTATTGATAACACACACACACACATAGATGCGATTTCCTTTCTATATTTGCGTTAATAACTACTGATCTTAAACAAATGATATAAATAACACGCGTGCAAATGGGAATTTCTTTCGATTTCTGTATTAACTTACGGACTGTACGGAACTTACGGACTGTGCGGAACTTAAGGACTGCACGGAACTTACGGAC
>NW_014579210.1:13510-21459 GCF_000485595.1 Priapulus caudatus
TCCTCCTCCTCCTCCACGGCCGTCTCTTCCTCCTCTTCTTCCTCTCTTCTATCTCTCCATCTGCCTCCTTCTCCTTCTCCTCCTTCTCCTCCTCCTCTTCTTCTTCCTCCTCTTACTCCTCTTCCTCCTCTTCATCCTCCCCATCTTCTCTTCTCTTCCCTTTTCTCCCCGTACTTCTCTCTTCTCTTTTCTTTTCTTCTCTTTTCCTCTTCTCTTCCCGTACTGCATATGCCCCAATCGGTAATTTCTTTTTGTGCAAGACCTGGCAGTGGGCGTGCGTCGCATCGCTGAGTTTCTAGGTAAACAGCTGAGTGACGATCAGGTGTCTGCCATTGTCGCTGAGACGAACTTCGAGCGCATGCGCACGAACCCGCTCACGAACTGGGATTTCCTCATGAAGAATGGACTGCGCGACCCTAACACTGCACCCATCATGCGCAAAGGTATAGGGCCGTAATCCTAATCCTAACCCTAACCCTAACTCTAACCCTAACCCTAACCCTGATCCTGACCCTCACCGTCACTCTCCGCTTTAAAAAGCCTGGCGCGCATTGCCGAACATTGGCACGCAGTGCGTGCGTGCGTGTATGCGTGTGTGTTTTTTTCACAAATTCTTTCGACAGGAAAAGTTGGCGACTGGAAGAATTTCTTTGACGATGAGATGAGCGACATCGCAGACGCCCTCTGCAGGAAACATTTCGAACCAGTCAACCTGAAACACAGATTCGAGTAGCAGACGAAATTAGTATATCTGTATAAACTGTCGGTGTGAAAATAGCACTAAAAAATAGACTCGTGCATTTATTACAAGTCACAAAAGGTGCTTAATTTACCGGGCGATTTTGTCGCCTGATTTTATCGCCCGATTTAATCGCCTAGTGTGTCCGGCCCTTTAACACCACGAAATAGCGATTAATGCATCAGCAAGCACGGGCTTGCCTAGCCAGTTGTGCCTTCACTACCTCATGATCACTGCAGCATATATGCTCTCTGAATTCTCCATAACGCAACAAGTACGTTAATATTTTAATAAAAATTAAATTCGTGATTTGATTNAGAGAGAGAGAGAGAGAGAGAGAGAGAGAGGGAGAGAGAGAAAGTGGGCGCGAGAGAGAGAAGAGAGAGAGAGAGAGAGAGAAAGAAGTGATCGATGCATAGGATGTGATTGATTGATACACCACGCCCAGTTCCTATGCTTCCATCAGCAACCGTGGAGTCAACGCTAAACGTATAACAACTGTAGATATTTGGGGAAAAAAACAAAGAGTAAAAATCTGCGATGCTAGTTAGTAAGTGATAGTTAGTAGTGATATCAATCATAATAATATTTTAAATATTATATTGTAATAATGTTTAAAATTATAATAACACTTTTACTTAAATCCTTGATACGGCCCTGAACTAATTTGAAGATCTATCTCTGTGTTAACCTGTATATTATGTATGTTAACACACAAACACACGTACACATAGGCGAAGCAAATTTTGTCGAAGTTCTCTCCCAAGCAATGTCAATGATGCATCCGCAAGCGGAGCGAGTTACCATAGGAAGGGTATACTATATTGTGCGAGGGAGCGTAGCGATTTTTTATTTTGAAGTAGTGTCTATGGTATGTTTTAGTGTTTACGGTAGACATTTTGAGTTTCGTTGAATACTCACATGCACAATACATACGAAAGAAGTACGGTGAAATACAAGTAAGGGCGATGAAGTACATGTACTGCTCCAAGAGAAAAGCGCAGTGGAAACTGACAATTTCTTTAATCAACACAAGTTTTGTTTTTAACGCATAAAAGTGGCGTAATACCAGAACAAACCAATCACAAACTGTTTCCCCTGCTATTCGCAATCTCCCTGCATGCAGATTACGGAAATGGAAATTTAAATGACTCGCTATCTTGACCCTCCGAACATTGCCAATTATCCCCATTGTTGCGTTATTGGCATTATCACAAGCATTATCGTCACTATGTCAACATTTGTTTATTATTACCACTCATCATCATAATCACAGCAATATCATAATACGCACGATGATCATCGTCATTCTATAATTTTTATCATACATAAAACAACTAAACTGAGGGCAATACAAATACCATTGGCTGCTTGCTCAGCACAAATGAAACTAGAAAATGACGTTGGGATGGAATACAGGTGCATTCTCCGGACGATTACATTTTTTAACTCGTCCTGAAAAACATGTAAACCTAAAAACAACAATTTTGAACATAATTAATGATGATGAAGAAATGTGGCATTGAGGTACTCTAAATGTGGAACTTGGACCATTGCCCCTGTATATAAGCCACAAGACTGGAAGCAACTCCGCCAAAAATTATAAGTACCTAAAGTGTCACATGATACTCTTCTTTCTTAGGTTTGAAGTCTTATAATATAAAAAGTTAGTTAAACAACGTAACAGCGCTTCACGCTGCCCTGATAATCGCGATAACGGCAAACCAGATAACTTATAACGCAAGCTAAGTAGCGTAAGCTACATATACGTACGAGATAAATACAGATCCGCGGCATATACGAATGCCGGGGGAATTATTCGTAAACTAGTAAGAAACAATAAAACTATAACCGTACAGTTAACCGAATATAACTGTGTTCTGTTTCACTTGTACAACCTGTTATATGATACTGCATCACCGTCCTGCCTCACGGCAGGAGCGAACAATGAATCCACACAACTAAACACGCGTTAACTATATAACGCCTGTCATACCGTAGTCGGCTACCCCTAGGGCCACTTCACACGTGTGTGCGCGCACACACACACACACACACACACACACACACACACACACACACACACACACACACACGCACTACACACAAACGTTTACATGACCTTATATGTTGGTTTGTGTGCATGGATAAATTATGTGTTGGTATGTATATGCGTATATCAAGAATGATCATTTAACCCCAAATTTATGTCACTCGTGGCTTTGAACAGGATCGTATAATGTACTTCGATGGCTGGCGACAATTTGTGGTGTCAGCTCCCTGCACAAATTGTCGCCGACGACAATTTGTGCAGGAGGCGACAATTTGTGGTGTGAGGTTTTGCAAAATTTTGCACAAATTGTCGCCGACGACAATTTATGCAGAGACGACGATTTGTGGTGCAACAGACGTCGCTGCGCGCAATCTATTATAACTTTATGGTATTGTAAAAAATCACATCCGATCAGAACAGTTTCAAACAAGTCTCGTACTACAAAGAATGTATGGTTAACTGACGAGAAAGTATGTGAGAATTTTGATTTAACCTGTTGCCACAGAGATTCATTTATAAGTGATACATATTGGTAAATTGTTAGCGTTTGTGGTAAACGGGGCCTTAAATCTATTTTTTTCTAAGTAAGAGCGAGATTCACCGATTCTATCGTCTCGCATTGCGAAGACCGGTGGGAGGGTTTACCGACATACGAGATGGTGATTGGCGCGGACAATTCGCCCAAAAATGCCCTGCGGCGTTGCATATAGCGCAGATTTGTACTCCTGTTGCGGTGTAACAAAATGTAACATCCCGACGCGGGATAATTAGTGGTTGTTGCGTTTGTCGCTGCGGCGGATAATTAAATCGAGAGGGGTAATGTGGCGGTGGGCGCGCAGTCGTCATGAACGGCTGTCGTGACTGAAATGTTTGACGTTGAGGAAAATGGTCACGTTGATTCCAGTTAGAATTACGTACAGGGTTATTAGTTTGATAAGTACGCTGCGTTGTGAATAATTAGAAGTTTGTCTGTCTGGTCGCTCAGCCCTGTCGTAATTAAGCTTGTCGTAAATCTGCTACGCTGTTACAAATATCATTTATTTGTCGCTGTATTGTCCGTGGCTCTGTTACAGAGATTGCTGAAACGTCTGTCTCGTCAGTCGACTTTTGCGTTCTCATTTTCACTTCCATGTCTAAAACCGACTCGTGTTTTGCAAGTTGCACTGCTTTCTGAAATGTAGCGGGTTTTTGTCGCACTAAAACTTTCTTTACGGCGTCGGAGGTTACGCCATCGGTGAATGAATAAACTAATCTTAGCTGCAGACTTATATCATTGTCATTCAATTGACCAAAAGCAATTTTACCTAGTTGTTCTAATCTCTTAGCAAATGATAAAAGCGATTCTGAATGCCTTTGTTTTGCTTTCTTAAATTTTTGAAGAGCGAGCGGTGATTCGCTTGAATCAGAATATCACTGTATTAAAATTTCAAAGAAATGTTTCCACGTTATAGTGTGAGAAAGACTTAAAATTTCTGCTGCATAATTAGCTGGCTCGCCATGAAGTAAGCGGAGCACTAGCCGTACACGTCGTTTTTCTTCTGTCTCATCCAAGATTATAAATAAGTGATTGATATTTTTGGCCCACTGAGTAAAGGTCACTGGCGTTTCATCTGTACCGTTAAACTCCCGATAACCTGATACTAGCAATAGGCGTAATTTGTATCTCTTTTACAAGCTGTTCCAAAGGTAATTTAGGAAAAGTGACTTCAGCGTCATCGTCTGATAGGTCTAACGAGCAATCAATATTAGTTTCTGAGAGCAGGGGGTGGGTGACCGGGTGGGTAGCCGCCATAGTTAACCGTTAAAGTATTAGTAAACAGTATTTTGTAGTATAGGGTATATTTACTAATACATACCAAAACATCTATGCGCACTCCAACAATTTGATACATTCAAGCTTAAACTTACACTTACAGTTTCATGGTGAGGTTTCGGCAGCGGCACGTGAATTTCGTATTTGCGCTCACAAATGCAGACGCATGCGGACACACCGAGTATATGTATGAAAAAACAACACTTATATTAGAAACGAATACATATATAACAAACAACAACAACTAATAAAAAAACGTATATTAGAAACAACCCGTATCTGTCTAATAACTATGCAACCTTACCAAGCTTTTTTATACACGGCACCAGTTGTAATGAGGCTCGTGTCGATAATAGTGCACCCCAGGTTCTGCTTGGTATGGGCACTATGTACCCTGAGGTAAGCACGAATAATAGACAGACACAAAGTATAACGTACAACGATAGATCTATTTAGTCTTTCACCGAGTAATACATAAATGTTAGGCACCCTCTAGGAGCGTGACGTATACACGAGTCGTACAATAACCGTAGTCTCAAAAGAGTTTACACACGCAATACAATATCTCAAAAGAGTTTAGTACAAGTACTAGTCTCAAAAGGACTACACAACACAAGGGCAGCCCTCTTTACGCGCAGAAGGAATGCGTCTTCTGTGGGGGTAAGAGCTTTAGGAGAGTAGATCTGTTGTTCAAAAACTTGTATGCCCTGAACTTGCCCAGATCCGACTCTTGGAAGTCATCAGCTGCTGATGTGTAAACATGTGTGGTAATGGTTCTTGCCTGCTTGAGGTCTTCTGATACGATGTCAGTAGTGTTCTCACCAAACTCTTCAATCATGGGTATGTCGAGACACAAGCTGCACTTCAACCATGCCTTCTTGCCGGTGAAGTAAGGATAACTCGTAGTGTCTCTGCCACTCAGGCTATAGATGAAGGGCATTGCACGACACTGTGAAGTTCCCAGTGTCACCACCATTTCATGGATTGGTAAGTATGTGTTCTGGGCTGTCCTCACCAATAGTTCTGGTAGATTTCTCAGGTGTGTTTCTCCATAGTGTAGAAACATGGTAATAATGTATGTGTCAGTGGAGTGGATAACTACTCTTTCAACTCCGTCATTCTTGACACTGTACAGAGTCTGCAGAATTATCCTTGTATCAGCCTCCTTCTGCGTCGATTCTATTCTATTCCTCTTGTTTTGTGTGTGGAAGGTGTTCGGCTTCACAATACTTGTCTTCTTCTGATCACTGCATAGTCAGTGACTGAGACAGTGCCTCCACTCTCCAGACCCAGTTTTTCACACTGGTAAGGTTGTCCTTAACGTTGCAATCAGCGCATTACCCAGTTGCTATATTTATCAGGGATGTTGTGGTTGCACCGAATGGATTCGTCTTGACTGCTGCCATTACCGTGATCACCATCTCTGCATCCCTTGAAGTTGTGACTTAACTTACACCAGATTCATGGTGAGGGCTGGATGAATGAAGATGTAGCATAGATTTCAACTCTACAGAGACAGCAGCAGTGATGGGTTTTGTGTAAACCCATTTCATCCGTGCGGCAGGGTTTAGTGTAATGCCATCCAGACCACTCGCTTCCTTGGCATCTGCATTGTAAGTCTGTTCCAGAAGCATGTCAGGAGAGACACTATTGTGTTTGCCATCTGCTCTCTTCCCGACAAATACACCTGCTATTAATGCTTCATGTACATCTGGGGCTGTTTCATGTAGTTTCTTCATTTTAGCCAGATAGAGAGGCAAAGAATGCTAGCCATATTTGTAGTGCCCTGCTGCTGTCAGGTAAGGTAGCATTCGTGATGATTCAGTGAGATGTCCTACCCAGTCAGCTTCTCGCTGGTAGTAGATAATCCTGTGAAGAATGTCTCACATCTCCAGGAAGATGGACCAGAAAATTACTGTTGGTTGCTCAACCAGTGATTCTTGGAAAAGAATCATCTGTTCCTGCATGGCTGATAACTGTTCATGGGACTTCTGAATTATCTGTAACTTCTGAGTGGCAGTGATGTCTTTTTTAAACAACATCTTCAAGACAGATTCCACCTGTGGCTGCCAGTAATCTGTTTCTCTATCTGCTGCCCATGACTCGAATGCTTCCCCGTAGAGGTGCCACATACCTTAGCTCAGGATTCTGAGGGCATGTATGGTCTGGTAGTAGTCAGCTTTCTCACCAAACATCTTTTTGGCAGTCCCTTCCTGGCATAGACCAGCTGCAACGAGAAGATCTTCTGGACCTGCCTCCCTGATGATCTTTCAAACTGCTTTCATGTAAGTCATGAAAGTCGCGCAGCAGTAAGACTACATTGCTTAACTCACCACGATGCTTGTCTCTGATGGCTACTGCGAGCTCATATGTAGCCTGATCTCCAGTGATGATTGTGTATTTGTCACCGAGTGCATGTGATGTCCTGACAAGTCACATCATCTCTTCCTTTAGGACAGCAGGATCAGTTGGAGAAGATGGGATCAGAGGAAGATAGCCAATGATGCTTACCAATTTGCAGTAAGCCTACCCTGATAAACTAATGTTGACTCTTTTCTCTATGATAAAGCTTGCGCGATCTAAAAAGTCACAGACCCAGGAACTTCCGCTATGAATTTGTTGTGTATGAGGTCGCTTTGGTCAGGATTGCTCTCTGACACCTATATTCATTAAATAGAAATAAGATGGGGTAAGAGTTAATTGTAGTTAATCGCGTATCTGTAAGGTCTGTCTCCCGCTGTGCGTTTTTCACCTGCGTCAGCTTAGCATCCCTATAGCTACATTAGGACCACTGATCTCTCTACCAAACATTGATCCCGCAATGAAGGCAAAGAACAAATTTCACTGTGGGAGAAAAAGTGGACACAATAGGCGCATTGGACACAACGTACGTGCAAACCCGTCACGCAAGGTCGGAAAGCCGGGGCTACTGCCGGCAACGTACCATGGGGCACCCCGTCCGTATACCGCCGAACGTACCCTGGTACAATCTAATATGCCGCCGACCGAACCTTCCGCCCTACTCCACTAACGAGTCAGGGAGTCGCTAACGCCCTACTCTCCATACCCCTAACCG
Organism: Priapulus caudatus; assembly: GCF_000485595.1. Taxonomy (NCBI): domain Eukaryota; kingdom Metazoa; phylum Priapulida; class Priapulimorpha; order Priapulimorphida; family Priapulidae; genus Priapulus; species Priapulus caudatus. Next base: position 21,192 of record NW_014579210.1, read on the forward strand.
TAACCCTAACCTAAAACCCTAACCACTAATCCTAACCCTAGACCATATCAAATAGTGACCAGGGTACGTTGCCGTTATACCGGGACCGCTACCTAGGGTTACGTTATCCGGCCGAGCTACGGGGAGTACCCTGGGGGGACATAGACCTATGGAGCCGCTACTTGGTGCCCAACCGTTGTCCCCGCTGTCGTGGGCGTAATTCCGGGGTATTGTCCGGGTGGGTAAGTGTCCCGGGGGGTAATTGGTCCTGGCTGGGTTTAATTGTCCT
>NW_014579210.1:21779-39903 GCF_000485595.1 Priapulus caudatus
GATTGCCGCAAGTTAAACGTATAGCGGGTGGAGACAGGCTGAGTGGCTGTGGTGAATTGTGTGACAAAAATGTGGCGGTGGGTAATTGTCCTGGTGGGTAATTGTCCTGGTGGGTAATTGTCCGGGTGGGTAATCGTCTGGGTGGGTAATTGTCCTGGTGGGTAATTGTCCGGGGGGTAATTGTCCGGTGGGTAATTGTCCAGGGGGTAGTTGTCCTAGAATCGAGTGAGTGAGTGAGTGAGTGAGTGAGTGAGAGAGAGAGAGAGAGAGAGAGTGTGTGTGTGTGTGAGAGTTAGACGGACAGACTGACTGGTTGTCTTTATTAGGATACGATGATCACACGAAGGTAAGCATTGTGAAAATCGAGCAGAAATACATAATATTCTTTTACAATTATACATTACATATTATTCTTTCTTGCACAAATATTTTTAATGTATGTATATGCATATGTGTGTATATTTTCAGTCTGTAACAGTTTAAACATTTCAGGTATAAGCTTGTAAGTAATTAATTTCAGAACCATTATTGCTCATAGGTTAATTCCTGCATGTGTGCTGATCCCTTCGGTAAGACCGCACAAACAAGACCTGGATTTACCACCGCAGCTTCAGTCCAATGAAACAAACAACCTGTGATGATGAAATCTAGAAAACCTCAACCAGAGACTTCCATACGGCACAATGAAAATCTGTAACTATACTTCTGTAAGAAAACCTGATCAGGTGAAAGATCAAAATGTGCACAAGCACTGAAACAATGGCCTGCTATGTTTACTGCTAAGTTAGTTAGGGTAGAACGGGAGACGTTCGGCATCTGCCCACTTTGAATGGGCTATACGTTCCTCCAAACCCTTGCCAGTCCTATATATTTACTTTAAACCCCATGTTAAGTTGCCAGCTCGGTGGCCACTCTCAAAATTTACCACACCCCATTCCAAAATTAAGGCACCCTGGTGTTCAATCAAAAGAACTATAAAAAGAACTGTGATTAATACCAAAGCAATCTCTAACACAACAGAACTTACCATGATCAAACTGGCAGAATAAAACATTACAAGGCTCATGACACTTACGGCCTTTATCGAATTTCTGTACACATGCTACATGACATAGATATAGCTTCATTTGCTTTACCCGAATTCAAACCTGGCATGTAGTGTAGACCTGATATTTAATATATAGGCATGAGGTTTTATAAAGTGCACAGATTACTATGCTTCCTACTATAGAAACAACTATTAGAAGGATAATACTTTTCATCGCATATCACAATGGTGACACCGCTAGCTACAGACTCGCATATCACAGAAGCAACCTCACTCCTGGAATAGTTAGTTATGCTACAAACGTTGACACTGGTTTCCAAAGGTGATCCTAATTGGATTAGCTGCTTCATTTCAAATTTCTTATCGTTTCTTTTCTAGTGCAAAAGACGGTCAATATTGGTGGAGGCGCAAAACCCGGCCTGAGCTGTCCCCAGTACTAAAATCAATCACACACACAAGATAAGGTACGTCTACTTTTTCATAATGCGTGGGGCGCATTGACCGAAATTATTATCACAAAAGAAAAGCAGGTAAAATTTACAGGATTAACACTTTTACTCATTAGATGTTTAATCAGTAATTAATTATCCACTGTTTTCTGCTCATTTCGTTACCTACCTGATCATTACCTATCGTTCTATCTCGCATTGCATTTGCTGTCTATCTCCCATTTGCCTTAGAAGAAGATATTTCCCCTGTTCATGAAACAGTGCTAGAGATGGCTCTGGTTTGGGAGGACCAGGCGTGGTAAAGCTTCACCACTCACTTAGTCCTACATTGCTGCTCACTAGCTTTGATGTGGCCCCAATGGCCTGTAGGTATATACCAAACTTCCCCTGCCACTTTTTCTACAGGAATGAGCTGGTATTTAGCACAGTAAATTTCAAGTTGCTTCAGTGGTTCCACAAAAACTTCCCACTATTATTAATTCCTTTGTCTCGGACATATCCTGGCTGCTATGCAGAACGCGACTCTCTGATTCCCAAATTTTGCTTCGAAATTTCGCATATTAGCATCCGTGTGTAGATGTAAATCAGCTCTTTCACTCTCATACACGTGTGGATTGCAGGACAATTCTGATACCATGTCGGCAGGCGCTGGAGTAAAGATGTGCTCTGCACTTGTGAGGGATAACAACAGTTGATGGATACAACGTGTTACGTTACGTTAATCATTTATTTGGCAACCTCCCCTAAGGTATGGAGCAGCAAGCAAACCACTTGGAGCAAAAGCTCGTTATCAAACCACAGGGCACACATACTGCATTGACATTGATGATGACACAGCAGCACTTTATCAAACTGCAGTCAGCCAACGGTCCATTGTCAAACCGCAGGAGCTCAAACTTATGTTTATAATGTAGAAGCAAGCCACAACAACAAAATAGTGAACGTGGTCTCCACTTAATCATGATCACTGCTGTAATTGACGACATTTCCATAGTTCCAAACCTGCCAATAAAGCAGGAGAACACATTATCAGGAGTCTATCAGTAGGCTCCTGACATTACAAGTATGTCTTCTATAAAATATATTACAAGTGTAAAATGTGTTTCCAAACTATTGCCTTTTATATTTCTCTCTAATATGGGTTGTTAATTGACCGCAGCGCTCAGATCTCTGAGAAGAAAAGACAAACCAAGCCATATCTTCTTTCTGATGCTGTTGAACATGCTGCATTGTAAAGTGCATGTTGCCTTTGATGTAATGTTGCATTTCATTTTACTTTGCCATATTTTATAGACTGCTGATCAAATTTCTAACTAGTGCAAAAGGCTTATATGGGTTGTTTGTGGGAATCTTACTATAAATTGGGGATTTCTGTCCGGCTATACGTTTCCCAGCGCTCCAACGGATCCTCTCCAAACTTGGGTCGGAACATTCTACAGATCATGACACGTTACATGGGCTATTTTCTTTTTCACAGTTCCATTTTTTTCACATTCCACGTTCAAAAACATTAAAATAGTGGGAAATTTTTGCAGCCGAGCGCGGGGCTCTAAGTGGTGTACAACAGTAAGCTGCCGCAATTGTTCACCGTTGCACTATTTCGTCTCTAGAAAAGGCCTTTTTGGCATTTTTTTTCCGCCGAAATTAGGCACTAGATGTGCAATAATTTGCATTATGCACGCAAGGTAGATGCCTCGTGAACGTCTAGAAAGCATTAGAAGTAAAATTATTCGTGTTGTGTAATTGTGCGCATTGCTGCTAGTGGCGCGTAGCCATGGTCGCCGGTCGGCCATTTTTGTGTATGAAACGGATCCGACTACTCTGTAGAATTCGCCATCATAGAGCTGGCAAAAGTTTCGAGCGGAGCATAGAGCACGAATGCTGTAGTTATTTAACATGAATAAAGTGTATGTTTGTAAGCGCAGTAACAGTGTGCGTATTTTTAATTAATTTCTGTTCGATGCTTGATTCTGGCCTGCAGCCTATGGACGCCCTCTACTGTTGTTCAACACCTCTAATGAAAACGAACCGCACCACCTATCGAATCTTATATGAGTTAATATATTGTTTTAACACTTAATAAAAAAGTTTTTTTTTATAGAAATAAATATAAACATACACGGCAGTGTCTACGGCAGTGGCAACGGGCAGTGTGTCTAGTTATACATAAATGTCTGTTCATTGACTTTTGGCAGGGTCAAAAATCGGTCATACCATAATGCTTTGGAGGATAACCTGGCAGCGAGAATGCTGCAAGTGCATTATGAATTACCATAAAACCAATTACAAAGGGGGAAGCTATGATCAACGAGGGAGAAGCCATAATCACAAGAGAGAAGCCATGATCACTGAGAGAGAAGCCATGATCACTGAGTGAGAAACAATGAACACTCAGTGAGAAACCATAATCACTGAGTGAGAAACCATGATCACTGAGTGAGAAACAATGATCACTGAGTGAGAAAACCATGATCACTGAGTGAGAACACCATGAACACTGAGGAGAAACCATAATCACTGAGTGAGAAACCGATGAACACTGAGGGAGAAACCATGATCACTCAGTGAAGAACCAATGATCACTGAGTGAGAAACCCTGAACACTGAGGGAGAAACCATGATCACTGACGTGAGAAACCATGAACACTGACTGAGAAACCCTGAACACTGAGGGAGAAACCAGATCACTCAGTGATGAGCGTGAGACACGTGAGTGAGACCATGAACACTGAGTGGAGAACATGAATCACTGAGGAGAAACCAGATTATTGATCAAACTCGAGTAGAGAATCACTGAACACGTGAGTGAGAAACCATGAACACTGAGGGCAGAAACTCATGAACTACTGAGTGAGAAACAATGATCACTGATGTGAGAAACCATGACCACTCATGAAACCATGATCACTGGAGTGAGAAACCATGAACACTGCAGTGAGAAACCATAATCACTGAATGAGAAACCATGATCACTGAGTGAGAAACAATGATCACTGAGTGAGAAACCATGATCACTGAGTGAGAAACATGACACACTGAAGGAGAAACCAATAGAACACTGAAGGGAGAAACCAACTGAATTAATATAATGGAGAGGACGGATAAGCAAGGAGATCCACGCATGCGTCTGTCGTCACAATTCGCTCGTCCATGTTTGTTGTTACGTCATTGTCATGTAAGTGCAGTCTGATTGGCAATTCCTCTTGAATATAAAACCCTCCCGCCACACAGTAAATTTGAAACATGATTATAACTATTCCTTCTAGACAGCCATGTAATAATCAATTAAATTAATTAGCTGCGTGTTATTTAGGACCATTAGTTATGGTTATATATTAATATTATAATTGCTTGCTTGCTCTTGTTGTTACTTATACTTATTACATCAATTGTGATTTTTGTTCTACTGTTCCATTATATATGTATATATGTATATATATTTTTTTTTGTACGTAGACAGCCAGAAATGTTCAATTAAATTAGTGTATGTTATTTAGGACCATTAGAAATTAGTTATATATATAATATAAATGCTTTTCTGTTCTTGTACTTGTTACCTCAATTGTATTTTGTTCTACTGTTCCATATGTATATATGTATATATATTTTTTATATTTTTGTACGTAGACAACCAGAAATGTTCAATTAATTAGTGTATGTTATTTAGGGCCATTAGAAATTAGTTTATATTATATAGTTAATAATTGCTTTCTTGTTCTTTAGTTAGTTAGTTACAGCAATTGTATTTTTTGTTCTAGATACGTGTCCATTATGTTGTATGTATATATTTTGTTCTCTTCTTATTTGCCTAATATTATGTTTTAATTGTAGCTTTTCCCTCAGACTTTTTATTACCTATGGTAGGGGTCCAACTCGAAAGCTTATTGGCTGACTTTTGACGCACTAACGTAACATTCACCTTAAACCTATCGTTAGTCTATAATATTATTTATTTCATCTGCCCTTTTTATACTCTCTTGAAATTAATCTGTACAACATTGATGGAAAAGTGCAAAATTAAAAAATGAAAAAAATTCATGGAATCTGAATCTGTGACATCTACGGTCCACTGCCAACAGCTGCAAGCGCTTGTGTTTTTGTATTTACCATTGTTTACAATCAGATTATAAATAGAGCTAGGAATCAAGGGGGAAGGCGTTTGATGGATTAGAGAAGAAATAAGTAGAGTTTGGAATTTTGGGCAAATAGAAATAGAACAGGTTAGATTTTAGAGAGACTAATAAGTTGAGTTCAAGATTTGAGAGATAGGCGAGTAGGTTCGATCTCGGGACAATAGAGGAGACTGCACTCAATACTGGTAGAATGTTGTGTACTTATTTAGCTCATTAAAGTCCTAATTTGCTTACTAAGAAAATCGTTTAGCTCTTCTACTCTATTCACTCTCGTTTGGATTGATATTAAAGCACACATAAGCGTCGATGCGTTTGTAGTTCGGTAACTGCTGTGATGCAAAGCAAAGCCCTACACACACACGGCGGAGCGGGGGGCGCGAGCGAGTCGCACGCACGCAGCGAGACACACAAGTCCACACACCACACAGTCACACACACACACACAACACAACCACGACGCCCACACACGCACACACACACACACACACACGACACACACACACACACAACACACAGGCCACAGCACCAGTCACACCGCCAGCGCGCGCGTACACCACCACACCCACTCACAACGCGCGCATACACGTACACACACACACACACACACACAGCACACACATACAACACACAACACACCACACACACACACACACACACACACACACACACCCACACACACACACACGGGAATTCAGCGCGCAATACACGTAACACACACGACACACACATCACATGCACACGACACACCGCACACACACGCACGCACACACACACACACACCAAGCACACACACCACACAACAGCACACCACATACACACACACACACACACACACAACGCACACACACAACACACACACACACACACACACACCACACCCACACACACACACACACCTTACCACGTGTAACCGACGGAGGGTTTCTAGGCCGGGAGCTAGGTCGATGCCGTACTGCTCGGGAAAGCCGTGAGTGTTGGCTGGATGTAAGGACATCTCGCCGCCTGCCGACTGTGCGTACCGACCGATGTACTCATCCTGCTCTATACTAGACTCTCTGCTCTGCTACTATGTAAAGCGTCAGCGGCAGACCTGTGGACAAGAACACCACCGTGAAGCGGCGAGGGGGGCAATGGAAGGCGTACACCCACCAGCCAACATCCGCCAACATCCGGCAACATCCGGCAACATCCACCAACACCCGGCAACATCCACCAACATCCGGCAACATCCGTGTGTGTGTGTGTGTGTGCGCGCGCGCGTGTGTGTGTGGCGCATATAGGCAAGGAGGTACGAAGTGAGTGCAAAATAATTGAAATATCACATAGTTCGATTAGTGGCGCGATATTCGCTGCGGCAGTCGTTACAGCCGACATTTGTCCGAGGACGACGAAGCCTTTACCCGTGAGGCGTACGACATGTCTATTTATAACGGCTAGACGTACATCCATACTATCGTCAACTGATTAAGAAGCAGTGCGATTCTTTATACACCGGCTGATAAGAAATACGACGTGAGTCGCTCGTTACGCCTTCTTCGATCATTCATCCTCATTAAAACGTATAATATATAGTCACATGCGGAATTAAAGTGTTACTGAATGGCTGGTGTGAAGTGAAGCAGGGTCACTGATGGGTGGCGGCGGCGGCTGCGCTGTTGCTGCTTCTATGCTCATTATGTTTCATTGTAATCAGTGCTAAATACATATGATTTATGTATGGATTTATATGCATGTGTAGTAATCGTTTATGATTCTTCTTTAAAATAATAATATTTTGTGCTAAATAATCTCTTGACTCTCTTTACAATATCAATATTCTTTACCAAAGGGTTCCCCTTAGTCTCTACCAGGGGAAGTATAGGCCCCCTCAAAATCGTAGGCCCATGCCAACTGGCCCACCTCTGTTCTGGCCTGTATATAGATTATTACTTACTATAGACGCTGTCTACTACTAGACTACACTCTAACTCAGTAGATAATAGTAATTATCAGTCTTAACAAGTTACAGTCATGCCTGCAGACGTTTTTATGCCTTACAAATTTTTTATGGTTATCACCTATTATATCATCTATTATAACCTATTATAGACAACACATTAATTTAGAATATACACAATAAAATGTATATAAAAACCACTATATATACACTGTATATGAGAAATGAAAGTGTTGAGAAGAAGTGCGTTATATAAGGGAATAATGTTGTTTCATCAAATCAATGTGTTGTACATTCGAGATTTGTTGGAAGGTTCTATTCTGCAAATTAACAACATGAAAAGAAAAGGTAGAGAAGCAAAGCTGACTGATGGATCAGTGGTTTCCTCTGGTGGGGCGTCTGGTGGGCACACCCAACCACTGAATTAATGTGGCAGTGGCCATTCACGATACCTGGGACTATGCCGAACATTTCCCAGTGGGTTCCAAAAGGTTTCCTTTCCAGTTAATCTAGCTCAATTTTGGTGGTGGGAGCAGTTGGGGGCGTCTGGCGGATACACCCACCACTGAATTATTCTGGCAGTGGCCATTCACGATACTTGAGACTATGATGAACATTTTCCAATGAGTGCCAGAAGGTTTCCTTTCCAGCTAATCTAGCTCAATTTTGGGGGTGGGAGCAGTTGGGGGCGTCTGGCGGATACACCCACCACCGAATTATTCTGGCAGTGGCCATTCACGATACCTGAGACTATGCCGAACATTTTCCAATGGGTGCCAGAAGGCTTCCTAAGCCTTCCTCTCCAGCTAATCTAGCTCAATTTTGGGGTAACGGTTTTTTAGGTCTGGCGGATGCGCCCCACCACTAAAAAATTCTGGCAGTGTCCATTCCGTTTCATGGGGTTTCCTCTCCAGCTAATCTAGCTCAATTTTGGGGTGCCTTTCAAATGACCCCACTGACCACACCCACCACCGGCTGCCCGGCAGACTTACATTTCCTTACATGGGTATGTACCCGAATCATTGCTATATGCATGAAAATTGGTTTCCTTTCCAGCTAGGCTGACCCCCCTGGGCTCCTGCACTAATAGCTGATCACACGCGAGGGTTCTCACGACCCTACACAGGCGGGTGTTACACACTTACACACGGAGCGTCAATCCACGATGCGTCTGCTACGCTACACCACAGCACGATGACGGCGCATGCGCAGACGCTGGCTGTGCAACGTCGTCACAGCACGCGCATGCGCACACCCGCATCCATTGTTAATCAGAAAAAGCTGTTGGGCATTAGACTGCACCGGCGCATTCCTACCGCGGTTCGCGGCTCTTTTGCATGGTGCACGCGTATGACAGGCGAGGTAGGACACAAATGGTATTTAGTGACAGTCGCAAATTCGAATTAATGTCTTTCATATATTCTATTTAGTGACTGTCATTAAATCAACCAATCAGATACAACTTAATTTTTCTCAGCCAATCATAGGCATGGAATTATTGACAAACACTAAATGATTTAATGATAGACACTAAACGATTTAGTGACAGTCACTAAATACCATTTGTGTCCCACCTCGCCTGCCATACACGTGATATATGTATATGTATGTGTGTGTGTGTGTGTGTGTGTGTGTGTGTGTGTGTGTGCATGGTTGTTCCTGTACGTGCGGGCTACCCTCGTGCCAGGGTGTGTGGCGTGTGCGTGTGTATGTGTGTACGTGCGGCCTTGCGTGCGTGGTGTGTGGTTACGTGGCGTGCGTGCGGTGTGTGCGCATTCGTGTGTGCGCGCGCGTGCGTGCGTGCGTGCGTGTGTGCGCGTGCGTGTGCGTGCGTGTGGTATGTAATCATTTTTAATTAATTTCTCTTTCTCTCTCATTGAATACAAATAACGACACCGTACGTCATATATATCATATCATACTTGGAATAAAATATATGTATATATATATACATATATATATAGCGGTCAAGGGTCTACCGAAGGGTATAACGGGTAGGGATTCACCGCTGTCACATGACCCGCGTCCTAAAGTGATTCAGCTATAACGGGTAGGGATTCACCGCTGTCACATGACCCGCGTCCTAAAGTGATCTCAGCTATAACGGGGTAGGATTCCCCGCTGTCACATGACCCGCGTCCTAAAGTGATTCAGCTATAACGGGTAGGGATTCACCTCTGTCACATGACCCGCGTCCTAAAGTGATTCAGCTATAACGGGTAGGGATTCACCTCCTGTCACATGACCCGCGTCCTAAGTGATTTCAGCTATAACGGGTAGGGATTCACCTCTGTCACATAACCCGCGTCCTAAAGTGATTCAGCTATAACGGGTAGGGATGGTCACGTGGGGTAGCCACGTGACCATTGCGGGTATATAAGCTGCGGCTCCTCACAGTAAGGGGTACTCAGAGTAAGGGGTAACTCAGTAAGGGGTACTCAGAGTACTGGCGTCTCTCGCCAGCTGCTCCATGGTAAACAACGCAAGGCTTATCAACGAGTGGTGAGATATACGATCACGTTTTTATTCCCCGACTCACCCTCTGCCTGGTGCGCTGCTGACGGCTTGTCCGTCCTGCACGCAGGCCACGTTCGAGTTCTCGGGCCGTAGTGCGTTATGTTGTTTACTGTATACTAGCTGAAACCCGCGCTACGCGCGGGCTTAGTGACCTGTGATGCATGTGTTACCAGTACAGTAGTGTTATGGTAAGGTGTGATATGGAGAGTTTAGTTGTGCACATGTTTGTTTGTTTTTATGGTTGAGATGCAATACAAATACATGTACAATCATGCTTACACGTAACACATTAACCATTTGTTTGGCAAGCACACGAGTGAAATACAGACACACGCACGCCCGCACGCACGCACGCACGCACGCACAAATGTTTTATTCGTATGCTATGTAGGAACTACTGGTGATGATACGGACGTGGAAAGTTAGAATATAGATAGATCTGAATGGGCTGGTAGTGCGGCGACTGATTAACCACTTGGCTGCGTAGCACGTAATATTACGGCTTCGCATGTTTCCACTGTGTGCGGACCGGTAATATTGCGTAGGTTGTGATCGCTTATCTTCTACGTATGTTTGCACTCTGTGCGGACGATCGTAATATTACGTGCTTGTGAGTCGGACGCTTGCACAGATCGGTGTTCTACGCACACCCGTACAGCATGGCAGACTTCCAAAAAAAAAATCTGCTCTGATGAATTCAACTTGTACATCTCATAGGGGGAAACTATGGCGAAATAGCTACTGAATATTAACTTCATTATTACATGGTTATTTCTACTTACTATGGGCTTACACAAATCTCAGACACACAGGATCGACACAAGAAGTTAGACACAGATAGACAGAACAACACGAAATCGAACCTGTTGAAACAGAACGTAAACAAAACAGCGCCCCTATTTGCAGGCAAATCTTTACCTTTAGTTTTTTTAAATCTTTTTAAGACCGAACAAACGGTTTCAACCGAGTATAGTTTACAACCGTCCCGTGTACTCATCGATCTCTTCTGTGAATTGGCGCTATTTGGACCAAACTGACGGAGCCTTTCATTAACATACATACATACATACATACATACAACATCGCCAAATTATAGTAAGATGCTGTGTTCACTGTTTCTGGGTATTCAGCCCAAGTTTGTGGTGATGTTCGTAGCTACCGGGCCTGTCGGTCGTATGCTGATAAAAGCACCGGCGTTCCCGGTTTGAACACTCAACTTGGTAATGTTGTCTCCGTTACTGCTCGTGTCCGCGTGTAGATCTATGGTCGAACCTGTGGCGCACATTGAGGCCGTGGCTCGCTCAAACGTTACATATATATATACTCGTAGCATTCCAGCCTGTGTTCGAATCATTGTGTCGCTTCATGAACAAAGCAGGTTAAAAAACAGAACTAACGCGTACTGTTCTGCATTGTACGCGTAAGACGTCTGGACGCCGTTAATCGTTAGTTATGTTGGTTTTGTAAAAATATTACGCAAACTCTACTGCTAAAATTATTGTAGCCATGTTGGAACTGGAGAGCCGATAGAATAGCAAGCGAAATGCATGACATGTCGGTGCGCCAATGTTTCGTGTGGAAGGTCTATGGTCTTTTCGCATCGTTCTAGATCTATTACCTCATTTTAACGGACTATAGAGACAAGTGCTACACCACCCGGGCCGCATGTCACAAAAATATGTGGAAAATCCAACCCAGCTCTACTCTCGTAAACTTCAACAACACACGGGCATTGCATTCACGACATCTATGAATAATTAACCCAGTCATATGGAGGGAGCGTGTGATATGCTACACGTGCTACTGAATGTATGACATATATAAATGAACACGCGTGTTAGAAATTATCTCGTTATTCAATGTTGACATACACGATGATCACAACATCAAAATTACAAATAATAACAGTGTTACGTTGTTTTATTAGATCAGTGTTCAAACATATAAGGGTTATTCACAAATGGTATTAGTTTACATTTTAGACACAGTTAATGATTGAATTATCGTAGACATATCATGAATAAATTACGCCTGGTGTTAGAAATTATTATAAAGGCTTTATTTAATGTTAATTATCTTAACACACATATATTTTGATAGTAATAAAACATCAACGTTGTGCATATCTCTCATTTGCCTCTGCTCTCTCCTGTGCCTCGCCCAGCTCTTGTCCGGTAGAATTATCATTCCACAAACACGTCCTCCCGTTTTTATTGTTTTAATCCTCGCCTACTTCCTCTGTATCCTTCGATATATTCATACTCGATGACAAACATCCAAAATTGCAAGTAATACATACAGGCTTACCGCTTGTTTTTTTAGAACACTGGTTTTCAACATATTGGTTATTCACATATGGTACTAGTTACATTTCTAGACAAAAGTGTCACATTCTCTCTAATGCCACACTAGTTGTGTACTCATTTAAAAACACAATCATGTCACTGTAATAAGGCGTTTCACAGAGCTTTCATCACAGCAATTCGTAGTTCAGCCTCCACCCTGGCCAGAAGCTGTTTCCGTTGAGTTGTATTCGTTGGGATCCACACTGCCCTCAGATCGATGTGTGCGGTGCACTCGCGGTGTTCACAGAGCAATGGCCTGCCTCTCTACATGTGGGTTCAAGGTTCGATATGTACTTTCATCGTGCGATCATAGCGTGTCTTTCAGTAGCGAAAGCGTAACTTTTAATGTTCATATTGAATATTTGTTTCCTTTCATGTGGATCTCCTCTATGTTGTTTTAACTATGATCATACAGACTAAGCGCATCACAACACACTATATGCATTTCTAGCCGTGTGCGTTCTCATGGCTGTCTCTTCACATGACTCGAGTTGAGAGGCAGCATTCACACAGATGCGCACTTATACGGTTTCTATCTCCCTTGTGCTGTCTCCATGGTGTCTCTTCATATTATCAGAATGGAGAATGCGGCTCTCACACAGCATCGCACTTATACGGTTTTCTCTCGAAGTGTGTGAGTCTCGTGGTATCTTCACAGCCCCTATCGTCGAGAGGCAGCATCACAGCAGATCGCACTTGATACGGGTTTATCTCGGAGTGTGAGTTCTCATTGTGTATCTTCACAGCCTATCTCGTCGAGAAGGCAGGCATTCACACAGATCGCACCTTATGCTAGGTTTCTCTGCCGTGTGCGTTCTCATGTATCTCTTCACAGTCCTGATCGTCGAGAAGCGCAGCCTTCACACTGATCGGCCTTATACCGGTTTCCTCTCCCGTGTGCAGTTCTCATGTGTGTCTTCAACACTACTCACGACATGAGAAGGCAGCATTCACATCAGATCGCACTTATATTGTTTTCTCTCCCGTGTGCGTTCTAATTGGTCTCTTCATATTACTCAGAATGGAGAATTGCGGCTTCAACACAGATCGCACTTATATGGCTTTCTCTCCCGTGTGCGGTTCTCGAGTTGTAACGTCACCCCTTCACCTCGACTGGGAAGGCAAGCAAACACAGATGCACTTACTCGGTTCTCTCCCGTGTGAGTTCTCAATGTGGGTTTCTTCACATCACCTGATTGTGCGTAAGGCAGCATCACAGATCGCACTTATCGGTTTCTCTCGCCGTGTGAGTTTCTGATGTGTCTTCGTGTCGACGTGACCGAGCGTGAGAAGACGGCCAACACTGTCGCACTTCATACCCGGCTTTCTCTCCTGGTTGCAGTCTCCATGTGTGCCTTCACATACTCGTGATGTGAGAGAAGACGGCATCACACAGATCGCACTTATATGGTTTCTCCTCCCGTGATGCGCTTCTCATGTGTTCTTCATATTACCTCGAAGCTTGTAGAAGGCAGGCTTCACACATGTTCGCAGCTTAACTCTGGTTTCTCTCCCGTGTCGTGTCTCATGTGTCATCTTCACACTACTCAGATTGGAAATAGACAGTATCACACAGTTCGCCACTCAATATGGTTTTTCGCCCCGCGAATATAATTCTCACGTACTTCCATCGTGCTCGAGGGAAAAGCGGGCTGCCACGTTCTGGTGCACGACGTCAAGTATTCCTGTCGTCAGTCGCTCTGGGTATCGTCCTGGCGTATTTTGCTTCAGAGACGGCTCGTCATAACACAACTCGTAAAAGTTAACGTTCCTACCAGCGTTCTCCTCAATAATTGCTAAAGAAAAATACAAAGTAACTCTGTATGATACAGCCGCTGTTACAGGGGTATAGAATTAACTTTTGAACACGGAAGTCCAACGGACCGCGCTACCCTCAAAAAGAAGAAGTCGCCAACAAAATGAGGGAGTCCGCAGTGCTGGGGTTCAAATGATAAGATATTAACAAGTAACGCATGTGCTATTTTAAGTCTCATGGTGATCTGTCACAGTTTGCCAGAATTTAAATTTGCTGAAAAATATCGGTTATTACTATCGACGGGCCGTGCTCTGGAACCGAAGCTAGTTAGTATGGCCTACGATATTTCAGGGAGTCACACGGACTCCTGCATATGTCAAATCAGGGAGTCCGACAGTAAATCAGAGAGTATTTGACTCCGGACTCCCGTTAATTTCGCACCCTGCGTGTTGAGCGAACCTCCAAAGCAGAACAACGTCGAATAGAATTTTGAATGCCGAGATGAAAAACAAAAGAACGTGTCTAAATGAAATTTTGACATGAAATACAAGTACGTGTTTAGCAAAATTTGGACGCAAAACAATAGCGTGTACCGGAATATAGTGTGTCAATAAAGTGTCCAGTCAGACGCTGAACCACTCACAGAAGAGATATTGTACAACCAAGAAAGAATTGTTAGCAGTAGTGGTATTTGTCAAAGAGTACCACCATTATCTATGGGGAAGACCCTTTAAGATAAGAACCGATCATACATCGTTGACTTGGTTGGTCAATTTCAAGAACCCGGAGGGGATGGTAACACGATGGATAGCATTATTAGATACGTACGGCTTTGAAATTGAGCACCGGAAGAGACAGCATCACCAGAATGCGGATGCGTTTTCACGTAAGACAGTTGGGAAATGCCCTAAAGAGAACTGCCCAGATAGCAGGCAGGGAATGATGGGAGAGGATGCCCGACCAGCGATGGAGATGCACTCAGAGGAAGAGGAAACGCACGTTGATGACGGGGAAGAAGAGGAAAGTGGTAGAGATAAACCACCCAGCTGCAGTGGGGGAAGAGAGGATTCTACATGGAGAGATGAACCACCCAGTCGTAATGGGAGGAGAGGATTCTACATGGAGAGATAAACCACCCAGCTGCAGTGGGGGAAGAGAGGATTCTACATGGAGAGATGAACCACCCAGTCGTAATAGGGGGAGAGGCGATTCTTCATGTGAGGATAAAGATCCGCGTGGGCAGGTGTTGGTAGTGACCGAGGGAGATCAGGAGCGAGAGGATCGCAGAGAGAATCCCAAGGATCAGGGGAAGGACCATGATGTATGGAACCCGGAAAATATTAGGAGATTACAAGATAAGGATCCTGTGATTGTCTTCTTTAAGGAACGAAAAGAAGCGGCGTTGGACAGACCTGAGTTTGCAGAAATTGCAGGAATGGGATCAGAGGCAAAAGCATACTGGGGGCAGTGGAATCAAGTAAATTGTATAGACGATGGGAGACGCCAGTCACACCGACTCATCCCATACTTCAGCTGGTGATACATAAGGAATTGCAAAGAGAAATATTTCAGCAATTACATTACCATCGTACAGCCGGACATCAAGGAGAGAAACGGAGTAGATCCAGCATTCAGCAACGGTTCTACTGGCCACACTACAACTTTGTCTCGGACATATCCTGGCTGCTATGCAGAACGCGACTCTGATTACCAAATTTTGCTTCGAAATTTCGCATAGCATCCATGTGTAGATGTAAATCCAGCTCTTTCACTCTCATCCACTGTGATTGCAGGACAATTCTGATACCATGTCGCAGGCGCTGGAGTAAAGATGTCTGCACTTGTGAGGGATAACAACAGTCGATGGATACAACGTGTTACGTTACGTTAATCTTTTATTTGGCAACCTCCCATAAGGTATGGAGCAGAAGCAAACCACTTGGAGCAGAAGCTCGTTATCAAACCACAGGGCACACATACTGCATTGACATTGATGATGACACACAGCACTTTATCAAACTGCAGCAGCCAACGGTCATTGTCAAACCGCAGGAGCTCAAACTTATGTTTATAATGTAGAAGCAAGCCTACAACAACAAAATAGTGAAGTGGTCTCCACTTAATCATGATCACTGCTTAATTGAGACATTTCCATAGTTCCAAACCTGTTCCAATAAAGCAGGAGACACATTATCAGGAGTCTATCAGTAGGCTCCTGACATTACTAAGTATGTCTTCTATAAAATATATTTACAAGTGTAAAATGTGTTTCCAAACTATTGCTTTTATATTTCTCTCTAATATGGGTTGTTAATTGACCGCAGCGCTCAGATCTCTGAAAGAAAGACAAACCAAGCCATATCTTCTTTCTTGATGCTGTTGAACATGCTGCATGTAAGTGCATGTTTGCCTTTGATGTAATGTTGCATTTCATTTTACTTTGCCATATTTTATAGACTGCTGATCAAATTTCTAACTAGTGCAAAAGGCTTATATGGGTTGTTTGTGGGAATCTTACTATAAATTGGGGATTTTCTGTCCGGCTATACGTTTCCGCACCGCTCAACGGATCCTCTCCAAACTTGGTCGGAACATTCTACAGATCATGACACGTTACATGGGCTATTTTTTCTTTTTCACAGTTTCATTTTTTTCACATTCCACGTTCAAAAACATTAAAATAGTGGGAAATTTTTGCACCGAGCGCGGGGCTCTAAGAGGTGTACAACAGTAAGCTGCCACAATTGTTCACCGTTGCACTATTTCGTCTCTAGAAAAGGCCTTTTTGGCATTTTTTCCCGCCGAAATTAGGCACTAGAGTGCAATAATTTGCATTATGCACGCAAGGTAGATGCCTCGTGAACGTCTAGAAAGCATTAGAAGTAAAATTATTCGTGTTGTGTAATTGTGCCATTGCTGCTAGTGGCGTAGCCATGGTCGCCGGTCGGCCATTTTTGTGTATGAAACGGGATCCGACTACTCTGTAGGAATTCGCATCATAGAGCTGGCAAAAGTTTCGAGCGGAGCATAGAGCACGAATCTGTAGTTATTTAACATGAATAAAGTGTATGTTTTGTAAGCGCAGTAACACTGTGTGCGTATTTTTAATTAATTTCTGTTCGATGCTTATTCTGGCCTGCAGCCTATGGACGCCCTCTACTATTGTTCAACACCTCTAATGAAAACGAACCGCACCACCTATCGGATCTTATATGAGTTAATATATTGTTTTAACACTTAATAAAAAAGTTTTTTTTATAGAAATAAATATAAACATACGGCAGTGTCTACGGCAGTGGCAACGGGCAGTGTCTAGTTATACATAAATGTCTGTTCATTGACTTTTTGGCAGGGTCAAAAATCGGTCATACCATAATGCTTTGGGAGGATAACCAGCGAGAATGCTTGCAAGGCATTATGAAATTACCATAAAACCAATTACAAAGGGGGAAGCTATGATCAACGAGGGAGAAGCCATAATCACCAAGAGAGAAGCCATGATCACTGAGAGAGAAGCCATGATCACTGAGTGAGAAACCATGAACACTCAGTGAGAAACCATAATCACTGAGTGAGAAACCATGATCACTGAGTGAGAAACAATGATCACTGAGTGAGAAACCATGATCACTGAGTGAGAAACCATGAACACTGAGGGAGAAACCATAATCACTGAGTGAGAAACCATGAACACTGAGGGAGAAACCATGATCACTCAGTGAGAAACCATGATCACTGAGTGAGAAACCCTGAACACTGAGGGAGAAACCATGATCACTGAGTGAGAAACCATGAACACTGACTGAGAAACCCTGAACACTGAGGGAGAAACCATGATCACTCAGTGAGAAACCATGATCACTGAGTGAGAAACCATGAACACTGAAGGAGAAACCATGAACACTGAGGGAGAAACCATGAATAATAATGAGAGGACGGA
>NW_014579211.1:0-2253 GCF_000485595.1 Priapulus caudatus
AATTTGGAAACTCCAAAGTGAATTCAAAGCGGAGTTATTAACCGCTGGGCATTCCCCACCAACCTTAGACCTTAATAGGTCAATCACTTGAACCTTTAAAAAACTGCGAAAATAACATCAGAAATGCTCCACTACTTCGCGCTCTGATGTCGCACCTAGCCTTCTGTGCCCGTTCCCGCTCCCCGCCATCCCTCCTACACCGCCACCCCAGTAGGCAAGCTCCGAACTGGCCGTGGCATGATCGGCCTTCGCCAGAAGCACACTCAGTGTCTGAGTGCCAGAGAAAGCTCCTGACTCGACTACATGATAACCTGTTTCGCTCTAAGACATGCAAGCAATCCAGCGCTGGTCTCTCCCCTCCTTAACTGACTTACAACCGCACACGCATGTACTCGCGATAGGTCCAAACTGTCAAGCCACATTCTCGTTATTATCTGCCTTAATGGTCTAAACAAGTTGTATTTGACCAAATATGTAACCTTGACCCCCCCTCCATATGGTCCAAGCATTATTTTAATTTATCAACAATGATAATAATCATTACTATCATCAACAATCAATACGGAGACTCAATACACCTTCACAGCAAAACATAAATTTCAGTCAAATACCATTGTAGGTGAAATTAGGGTAATTTTGAGCCGAAGTGACCTTGACCTTGATTTATAGGTTGATCCTGACCTTTAATCGCGAAAGTAACATCAGAAATGGAGTCACTGGGTCAATCCTATATAGAAAAGAGCTATCACACATGATTCTAGGCCTATTAGTTAAAAAGTTGTATTTGGCCATGTTAATTATGCAAATTAGCTAATTAAAAATGTTCCCCAAAGTTGGCGTTGTGCCAACAAAGCTAAAAATCTTCCAGACATGGATATGAATACATATCAATAAAAAAACCTTGAACTATTAAAAATTTCTTGGTTCGCTATTCTGCAACTGGACTATGAGCCGATAGTCACGTGACCTGTGTGGTGAGAATGACACTAACCTAGTCCCCGAAGTTTTTCGCCAAGCGGAACGGGAGGAGAAAGCGGAAAACTCAGTCTTGAAAAAAGATTTGGACGGACTAGGAGCCTAGGACACACTGCGATTTTCTACGCTGGCCGCTTGCGATCGATAAATACGGTGCCGGGTCCGCGCGGTGTGCGTGGGTCGGGCGGGCGCGCGTCTCACTGCAGCGTATTTCGCTCGCGATCCCATACGCCCGGCTGATCGCTCGCATTCAACGCGTTCAACCGATTTTTCATCTCTTGCATACAAATTCACCAGCGCGCCCAACAATTGAACAACGTTCGAACGCGATTGTTTTTAGCAGCCAATCAAGTGTAGCAACGAAAGCTAGGAAACTCATTGCACACCGGACAGTGTGTGCAGCTGTACGCGCAACTCGTACGGCATTCTAAATCTATTAGCTAGCGTATTCAAAACTATTCATGCATTCATCGCACCGCACGTGTAATACCGCATGCGTATGTTGTTATTTGTTCTGGCTAAGTCTATGCTTTGGAGTTTGCTCGAGTCATATTTCGTTCTGCATGCTTGGATTGTTAAATTGAATTGATCGAATCATCATAATGCCGCCCGAACCAAAACGTAGCAGCAAATTAGGGGGGATGATAATCACTGCAAAATATAGCGTCTGAAGCAAAATTCAAAGATGACTTTTACGCTGATGGGAACAAAATGTTCGGCCGTTTCTGCAAGCACACACTGGAATGGCGCAAACGGGATACTTGCATTGACCATCTGAATTCGAAGAAGCATAAAAATGCGAAGGCTGCAGCTGGAGGCGTGGCACCTAAATTGAGGCAGAGCACTCTGACATCGCCAAACATGCTAAGTTCAATGCAACAGCGAGGAGAATTTCAAGCAGATTTTGTTAGAATGATGACAGCGGCCAAAATTCCATTGGAAAAAGTACAGCAAATGAAGTCTTTTTTAAAAAAACACTGTCCTCAGGGAGGATCTTTGACTACCCCAGAAAATCTTCGGCAATGCTATTTGCCTCGTGTTTTTGAGGATCACCTTGCAGCAATCAAGTTGGAATTAGCTGGGAAAGGGGTAAGTGTTCAGGGTTCTCCCTACGTTGCGCAAACGGGGCGGCCGCGCCCCGTTTGGGAAAACTCCCCCCTGTTTCAATCGTTGCGCCCCGTTTGAAATACCTCCGCCCCGATTAAATTCCACCACAATAAAAGTTTGACAGCGCAGGAATCGATGGACAAGAATTCCCATTCGACCAGGACCACCGGC
>NW_014579211.1:2278-17907 GCF_000485595.1 Priapulus caudatus
CAGTGCATCGTTCTTTGAGCCATCCGATCATTGCTAAGCAATTGCACGTAACGCAACTCAATACCACAATCCCGGTGCCGGAAGCAACAGCTCGTCATTCACGGGCGTACCCAGTATCTGCCTTCTGGCTTCCAGCCATAATCTTCGGGAACGACAGTTGTGGATTCGCACCAAAATTACGTACTCCATACTTTCTCCTGATAGCCAAGGCTCTCCTTATAACCTTCCGAAGTGCGGGCATGGTGGGTGCAACTTCTCTGATTGTGTCTGATTTTTCCGATAAGACCACCGCTGAGCTCTCTGACATTTAGCGTTGCGTTGATTGGTGCGTAGACCTTGCACCAAGCCCTCTCGACAGTATTGAAGCCGTCTGCACCGGTCTGCTAATTTGGATGAACCCATGTTTCGAGAGATCAAACTTCTTCAGCTGACTTCTAGGAAGATTTCTCCACCAACGTGGCCTGTTCCTTTGTTCCAGTCAAAACACGCAGTAACATCCACGCACCATTCAATCATGAAAGGCGGTAACGCCGGCTCACCTCTAAATGACCAAGAGCTTGTGCTAGGCTGTAGCGGATAACCCTTGCGCGCTGCCGCATTCCGTACAAAGTTGAGTTGCTACCAAACGTTTCAGGCATCCGTCTTACCAACCTACATTAACCCCTAACACCTAACCCATACACCCTTTCTGATCTCATCACGTAAGAACTGCCTGCTTCTTTTCAACATAGACACTCAATTAGGAATTCGAAGGAAGGATTGTGGAGCAGTGTTTCACTAGTTCGCTTTACAGTTACGCTCTTCCTCAGTCTCATCATTCGTCCATACCCATTTGTCTTTCAGACATCGCCACCATCGCAGGTGTAAATCAGCTAAGTCCGTCAAATCTTGGTAAGACTTCTGACCCCTTGGCATCTTTGCGGCATGTGGGCATTATTCACCAACACTCACGATTCTGCTTTGTCAGAGGGACGGAACGCAGAAGGTCAAGGGAATATAGGAATTCTTCGGACATGCCATTGTTGACGACATTGAGGCATTTATACGCATTTTCATGTTGCTTGCACAACAAACGTGTCATTGCTTCAATGGATATGTACACTCATTGTCTCTGCTGTCCCTCTTTTTTTCTAAATAATCCTACAATTCTGCCTAATCCACTAAATACAGTGTTAAATCAGATTGCAAACAGTTAGTTACCGTTGACTGCCTTGGTTAGTTACATTACTACTTTGTTATTACGTTACACTGGCTTAGTCTTACCCATTTGAATGCGCTTCTCATTCACTATAGACAATGTATTGACTCAACTTCACCGATTCCGCAACAAAAACATTACTTAGCTTCTAGGGTTATTCTTCAGCTAATTTAGTACTAATTACGCTAACAATACACCCATGAAAAGTATTCACTTGTGTCAAATTCACCATTAGAAATATTTTATTTCAAATGTATTACAACTAACGACCCCCAGTTTTTAATCTACAACACGGTGGCGCACTCAAAGTCACACGTCTGATAATTTGCCCCCACCCATCTCCCCAACGGCACAACCGCGAGTGTTCTTATTATTCATCGTTAAAATCACAAAGGATTGTAATAATCTTATAAACGACATATTTCATACCTATATATATATTACAATTGGCCCCCTACAAAAATGAATATTGTCGGTTAAAACATCTTCGTATTATAAACATAATGCATTCTTTTGTGATCCTAGCCCCGTCCTTAACGTACAGAATAAAAATGCGTCAAATTCGCGGTGGTCGCGGTCGGTCATCAGCCACCACTTTTTCGTGTGCAGCACGGTCCGGTGTCATGGGCGCCAATCTCAAATTCGTAGCGTTGATGTGTAATTAATATAACCATTAAATTAGTATCCAAATAACAAATCGTTTGTCCTCCACCATCCACCGACGCCCATTTGTTATAGACAGAAGGTACCCAAGTTTATGCTGTAAAATCTTAGAGGCTACTTACGCCCTATTCGTACCACACCCACACCATCTAAAAATATGAACATTCTCGGCAGATTACTTCTTCCAGGAAAAACAAAGGTTGATTCCAGTTAGTACGTTACATACGATCGAAGGGGTCCCAACACCAACCATCCAAAACCAGTCAATTATACGCAACCCAATACAACTTTTTGACCACGAATGCTCGACAGCTAATACATTCAATCTGATTGAACTGTGCCCCCTCATTGGACTTAGAAAGTGGGTGTCCGGGTGCGTGTTTTTTAACCGTACCACATCATACATTCTGCGTAAAATCGCCACCCACCCAAACACATAAGACGTATTTTGGGGTTCTTGTATATAATAACACTACACACCGACGACCTCCCACCACACCACCTAATGATCATCAGTAATAATTAATTAGATTTTTCCGTTACAAATAGCCATTTTCAGTAACACCCACCTTTTTGTCAGTCTATGACAGTATACATAATCAACATAATTACCACAACACCACTATCAGTGCGTACCTTACTATCCTGATTCCCCCACAAACGTCCATTTCAAAATGGCTGCGCCCACTAAACCAGACAGACGACGCGACCACACACGCATTACCCTACACCACCCACGCACATATCCGTTACGTTTTAAAGCTATAGTCTATAATCACAGACATTCAGATTCATGGTTACACTGAAATAGTTATTTACAACTGTGTTTATTTTTTTTTGCATTAAAAAACACCCACACCCCAATTCAGAGATATCTTGCTGTCCCTAATTTTCGAGTCGTTCCGTATACACCGTAATTTTGACTCGCCCCACACACCCCCCTAAACAAATACGGCAATACGTAATCCGTGGCAGTCTGTATATCCAGATAGCCGACGTCTGGTGTACCAGTTAGTTGTTGGTGCGCTAACATGGTAACCCCTTGTCCTACCCAGTGTATGTCCTCGCAGTGCACTGCGGTGTACGTACAAAAAAACACTACGGCCCACCACCCCCGTTCCCCCGGTCAATGGGAACCTTGCCCCATCCCCACCCACCACCACTTTTAATTGCTGGTTGAACAAACATTGTGTTGTTAAACACGTGATGTTATATACTTTGTATCAAGGAAGCCAGACAATACGTCTAGACATGTACGTTTGCAGCGTATTGTGCAACCCTGGCCGTATGTAAAATGAACGCGCGCATTATGAATATAAAAATTCCACTCGCCAACAGGGCTGGTCAGACCAGACATTCTACTAGCCCTTACTGATTTCTACTAGCCTCGGGCGAGCGGGCGAGCGTTAGTTTCAAGCCCTGCATGATGATATTTTGCTTTTAAATGAATAAATAAGAAACACCCTCGGTCTGTAGCCCTTGGCTGGAAAGTGGTTTTGCGCAACTTATCAGATCGTGTGCTTTGAGTGGCGCCACCGTCGTTGTAATAAAACTGTAGTCGTTAGTTTTAAAACATTTAAAAAAAATATTTCTAATGGTGATTGAACCATGAAACTTTTTATGTAGCGTAATTATAACCTAAATTAGCTGAAAATAACCCTAGAACCTAAAGTAAACTCTCCCTTTAATTCAAAACAGTCCAATTAAATCAATAACATTGTCCTATAGTGAATTGAGAAGCATTCAAAATGTGTAACGTAACTAACCATGTAACGTAACTAACCATGTAACGTAACTAACCAAGTAGTAATGTAACTAACCAAGCAGTAACGTAACTAACTGCTTTGCAACTGATTTAACACTATTTAGTGGAAATTAGGCAGAATATTAGGATATATTTAGACAAAAGAGGGCAGCAGAAGACAATTGGTTACCCATAATTCCATTGAAAGCAATGACACGTTTGTCTGTGCAAGCAACATGAAAATGCTATAAATGCCATCAATGTGCTCCACAAGGCATGTCCGAGATTCCCATCATATTCCCATGACCTTCCTGCGTCCTTCCTCTGCGAGCAGCAATCCCGTGAGTGTTGGATGAATGAATGCCCCACATGCAAAGATGCCAGGGGGTTCAGAAGTGCTTACCAATTTGAGGACTTAGCTGATACACCATGCATGTGGCATGTCTGGAAGACAAATGAGGATGGACGAATGATGAAGACTGAGGAAGACGGAACTGTAAGCGAACTAGTGAAACACATCTCCACAATCCTTCCTCAATTCCTCATTCATGTCTATGTGAAAAGAGAGCAGGCAGCTTCTTACAGTGCTGAGCATCAGAAAGGGTTAGGGTTAGGGTTAGGGTTAGGGTAATTAGGGTAAGACGATGCCCTGAACTTTGTAGCAACATCAACTTTGCTACAGGAACTGGGCAGCGACGACGGGTTATCAAGCTACAGCCCATAGCACAAGCTCTTGGTCATCAGAAGGTAGCCGCGTTACCCGCCTTTCATGCATTGAATGGTGCTGATGTTACTGGTTGTTTTGCTGGCAAAGGAAAGGCCACGTGGTGGAAGATCTTCCTAGAATCAGATGAAGAAGTTTTTGACGCTCTCGCAAACATGGGTTCTCCAAATCAGCCGACGGTGCAGACGCTCAATACTGTCGAGAGGCTTGTATGCAAGGTCTACGCCCCCAAATCAAGCAACGCTAATGTCAAGGAGCTCAGGTGGTCCATTATCCGGAAAAATCAAGCACAATCAGAGAAGTTGCCACCCACCCATGCCGCACTTCGCGAAGGTATAAAGAGAGCCTGCTATCAAGAGAAAGTATGGAGTACCGATTTTGTAGCGAATCCACAACTTCCTTCCCCAGAAGAGTATGGCTGGAAGCCAGAAGGCGATACCTGGGTACCCGTGATGACGAGCTTGCCTCCCGCACCGGATGCTGTTATTGAGTTGGTCAAGTGCAATTGCTTAGCAAGTCGGTGCTCAACGAACCGATGCACGTGCAGAAAAGCTAACCTCAACTGTACTGAACTATGTGGCTGCTCCGGAGACAGTGACCTATGCGAGAATCGCCTAGAAGACGAGTACATTGATGATTCTGACTCTATATCAGAAGTGAATAAGGACTGATCCCTATAATGCAGTGCATGTCCATTGGTTTATGGTCTAGCCATGTCCAACTCGCTGAGGTTAGTAATCGCTGAAAGTTTGGCCGAATTTTATTGAAAATAAAAAAAGTTATAGCCATTTATATAGCTGAAAGTTTGGCCGAATTTTATTGAAAATAAAAAAAGTTATAGCCATTTATATATCAGAGCCTCGTTTCCATGTTGAAAAATGGTGTTGTTTCTAAAACACTCCCTAAAATAGCCCGGTGCAAGTTTCAATGTTGCCAACATATATTTTCATGTTCCATATGGCCCCCTCGACACATCTAGCCTAGCTGTTGGCTTGTAGCCTGGAATTCCCACAGGACTTAAATTTACAACATTTGCTCCCTGACTATCTGCGTTTGCTTGCGCCTTCTGTGGCACCTGATTTTTCCGATGAAGCTGTTCGTTGACAAATTCTACACTACACATACAGGCACCATAGCAGCTCGAAGCGGGCTGGGTGGGTATTATTAGCCCTCTCTGGGACAACCATTCTAGTTGCATTCTATTTGATAAATTATAGTCGATAGTATAAACTTTGAAATCCATGCTCATATGTTTAAATCTTTGATGTCAACGTCAATGTCATTCATTAACTTTTATTTGAATGGTTATTATTGTTCTTGCTATTAGAATTAGCCCATAGAGATTAGGTGGGTGCAAAAGTGTAATTACAGAGTCCTGCTGATATATTTATTTGAATTGGCTACGAAAGTCAAACAAGAATAAAGAAGACTTATGTATAAGACGTCTTTCTATGCACAAATGAATTTATCAGCAAAACACCAGACACCAGATGAGCGCTGTCGCATTGCGGCACTTGTTCATTACATATTAGTTTGTTGCAATGATCACATATAAAACTTATCAAGCTATATATACAGCTTATACAATACAGGGTTAAGATGTTTAAAAGGTAAATATATGTATAGTGGACATAAAATCATGTCATATTGCATTCTTTATTTTATTTCTGAAGTAGTGTTAATTTGCTAAAGTGCTGCTTTTACATTGATCAATCATTTTCTTCTCTTTTCTCTCTGTTTTAGATTATTCTATAAGGAATTCAGGCAACACTATGGTGATGCTAGAGGGGACAACATGATGCATTTCCTGGAGGCAAAGATCAGTGATTTAAATGCAGAAGAGTTTATCAAAATGCAAACCACTTCTGATGGACAAATTATAATTGCAATTTGCACAGTTCATCAGATGTGGAGGAACAGTCAGGAGCTAGTCTTTGTTGATTCTTCTGGAAACATGGATCGACAAAACTGTCGCGTGTTTCTGTTTCTGACCCACAGCCCTTCAGGAGCACTCCCCCCTCTTGGTGTTGTAATAACTTCATCGGAGCCAGAATCAACACTGAAAGCAGCATTCAAATTGCTACAATCGCTCTTTCCAGAAGATGCATTCTTTGGAAATGGCAAGAATGGTCCAGACCTGTTTATGGCCGATGATTGCACAGCACTTTGATTGGCTCTTCATGAGATATATCCTAAGTCTCTGCTCCTCCTCTGTGTTTATCACTTGCTTCAGGCAATGTGGAGGTGGTTATGGAATAGCAACCACAAGTTAGAAAAGCAGGACAAAGACAGACCACATCTGCTGGACATCTTCAAAACCATGGTGTATGCTGAAACGGAGAATCTTCAAGCTAGGTTTGCTGATGTCACACGATCTGCAACAGCCCAGAAATACCCTGCTTTCCTCGATCATGTAGAAGAGGTGTACAAACGGAGGAAAGAATGGGCCCGAGCTGATTTGCGCACAAGGGGAAACCACACCACAGATTACTGTGAAGCAGCGATGAGAGTCCTCAAGGATAAGATATTCTTCAGACTGAAGGCATTCAACATCTGCCAACTTTATGACGTTTCACACCATAACCGGTCAATGTAGCCATATGGCACATAGGACAAATGGTTTTAACCAGCAGGTGCTGCCATCTATTTGTTTGGTAAATGGCAGCCTCCACATCACTGATTGGGAAGCAAAAAAAGGCCCCCAACAGGCTTCGTTTTGAGAGTATTCCGTGCTGAATATCTGGTAAGCAATACGCTAATTTTATTGATAAAAATGCATAGTACAATGAGATGACATGATTTCAGAATATAAAAATGTGTATCATAAAAATAAATGCCGTCAAATTGCAATGTAGCCATATGGCAACATTGACTGCGATATTTACAGTTTTTTGTATGTGACAAATGGCCACATTGCACAGGATAGGTGCAGAATGTATGTTTATCAATGTATGTTTGTATCCCCTTATGTATGTTTATCAATGCCATACATGTGTGGTGACCAATTCATTATTATTTCAATGGTTTAATCAATAAATTCAACTAATTCTTGTATACATTTTGTATATTTCCAGGGTATAATGGAATTCACGACTCGATCGTTCTACGGAAGACCAGTGAGAGCAATGGTTCCTGTGTCTGGGGATATTTCTGATGACGACGAGGCAGATGATAGTGGAACAGACGATGAATTTCAAACAGATGGCGCAGATGAAGAAGATGACGATGAAAAAGATGACGATGGCGATGAAGATGACGTCGGTGATGAAAATGACGACGGCTATGAAGATGATGAGGCGGATGTACCTGCGG
The DNA here is from genome assembly GCF_000485595.1 of Priapulus caudatus. Taxonomy (NCBI): domain Eukaryota; kingdom Metazoa; phylum Priapulida; class Priapulimorpha; order Priapulimorphida; family Priapulidae; genus Priapulus; species Priapulus caudatus. The sequence goes on from NW_014579211.1 coordinate 9,920, forward strand.
TCTCAAATGCAAAAAAAATAAAAATACAAGTAGAAAAAAGCTGAACTCAAAACAGTAAATATAAATAAAGTCGTGCAGTTTACACAGCCATTAGCTATGTATACACCCTTCACATATTTTGTGACCTTGTTCGGTGAAGAACTTATCGAAATGATCGTTGAACAGACAAACTTGTACTCTACTCAAACCACAGGAAAACCGATAAACACCACCAAGGATGAAATGAAGTGTTTCTTGGGCATTTTGTTGATTATGGGTGTGATAAAGCTGCCAGCTTATCGCGATTACTGGTCGCAAACGTGCCGAATACCTGCAGTCTCTGACCACATGTGACTAAGGCAATTCGAAAAACTTCGACGATATATACATTTCTGTGACAACACTACTCTAGATCCCGAGGACAGAATTGCAAAAGTACGTCCGCTGCTTGAATATATCCGGCATAAATTATTGCAAATTGAACCCGAAGGGGAATATTCAGTGGATGAAACTATGATTCCTTACAAGGGAACACGAGCTGGCAACTTGCGTCAGTACGTGAAGAATAAACCCAAAAAGTGGGGGTTTAAATTCTTCACACGCGCAGGTGTCTCTGGCATTATATATGACTTCTTACCATATTGTGGAAAATCCACGTTCCGAGAGATACAATTTGATGACGATGAAAAGAATCTGGGAATATCTTCCCAATTTGTTACTGCATTATGCAAGAGTATCACAGACAAAAAAGATTCAACAGTGTACTTTGACAATTTCTTTTCGTGTATTGAACTCATTGAGTATTTGAAAAAGCAGGAAATGTATGCTGTAGACCTGTACCTGCGTCGAGACAGATTGCGAAATTGTCCTGTTGCATCAGACAAAGAACTGACAAAACAGGGTCGTGGTTCATATGATAACCGTACTGATGAGTGTTGGTGTGACCATATAGTGAAGTGGGCGGATAACAAAATAGTCATCCTAGCCAATCTTATGCTAGCATTCAACCACTTGGTTCTGTGAAAAGATTTGTGAAAAAAAGAAGGGAAAAAAGTTGACATCCCTGCACCAAACATTGTAAAGGTTTACAATAAGCATATGGGAGGCGTTGATTTGGCAGATATGGCAACAGCCCTCTATCGCACCCCTTTGCGATCTAAGCGATATTACTCGAGATTATTCGCCTACATGCTTGATATGTGCGTGCGCAACGCCTGGTTCCTTGCACGGCGGGATGCTGGCTCGCTAGGGACAAAATACCCTAAGAAACTGAAAAAGTATAGGCTGGACATTAGTGTTGCCTTACAGTTAGCAGACAAAGTACTTCCGAAACGAGGGCGCCCATCATCAGATATGGCAGCAATACCAGAACCGGCAGATAAAATTCGTAAGCCAGTGGCAGTTCGGCCAGTAGAACTAGAAGATGTCAGATGTGAAGCAATTGCACACTGGCCAATACACAGTACAAAAGGTAGATGCAGAAATTGTAAATCCGGTTGGTCACGGGTCAAATGTAGCAAGTGCCATGTACTAGTACTACTTTGCTTTACCAGTGAGAGAAATTGTTTCTATGATTTCCACACAGATGACTAATGCTGTAAAACTTATACATGTATAAAGTTCTATAAGATACTAAAACATGATAATAAAACAAAACTGAGGCTATAGTTTCTGACTTTTATTTTATTTTCTAGTGAGACCAATGTTGCCATTTGTCACATCTATTTTTGACCTATAATGACCATATAATAATATTGGGACCCATGTTCTCTATCCTTGGGCCCTAGAGGCTAGTGTGTTCAATTATTGTTTTTAATTTTTGGCCCGATATTCGACAAATTAGGTGTAGTAACCATATGGCAACATTGGTGGCCCAAGGATAGAGAACATGGGTCCCAATAAAACCAATGTGCTTGGCTAATACCCTGACCTTAACCCTAATCCTAACCCTAACCATAACCCTAACCATAACCCTACCCATAACCCTAACCAAAAATATAATCAATATAATCAATAATATTGATGTAAATGACATTGGTTTTATTGGGACCCATGTTCTCTATCCTTGAACCGCCTCGAGGCCCTATTTCAGTATTTGACCTTCTAAGTTCTAATTCTATGAACTCCTGATAGGGCTGAAATAATGTTCACAAGTCTATTTCACCTATTTGACCTATTTCACCAAGTCTATTTCACCATCTATTTGTTGTTAGAGCAATAATAGATAAAAGTAGGAGTCTCAAGAAAAACATACTCTTGTTCTTTGGAGATATCCAGAAATGTTTTGACAAACTATGGTTAAAAGACTGCATGATTTAACTGTTTTTTAAAGGATTAAAAGGACCTTGTTGGGAAATAATATATAAAATGAATGAAAAAGCCACAATAGCAGTTAAAACACCTGTAGGATTATCAGAAACATTCGAAATAGATGAAACAGTGCGTCAAGGGACCGTGCTAGGCCCAATATTATGTTGTATCACGTAATAGATCAAATACATAATTATGGTACACCGGTATAATATATGTATGGGAACTCAATAGAAATCACGCCTCTTTTATATATGGATGATATCCTGGGAATTGGGAATTGGGAGACTATGACAAAAATGGCACAAGCGTGTACTAGGCTGGCGGAAGAAAAATTACTACAATTTAATATGAAGAAGACAAATATATTAGAAATAAAATTTGGAGGACCAAGCAGCAAAGGAAAACAGATTCCACTCGGAGATCAAATGATAAAAGGATGTAGGGAATATACATACTTAGGCGAGATTTTAAGTGAAAAAGGAGGATATAAAGAAATGATAAAATACAGAACAGATAAAGGTCGATTTATGATGAGTGAAGTCATATCTATGGCTAATCAACAAAATTTTGGAAACTATGCGATGGAAGCACGGGTTAAACTTTACGAATGCACTGAGTACCGTCACTACTAAATAATAGTGAAACTTGGACCAATCTCACTAAAGAAGAGGAAAAAATGGTAGAGAATTTCCAAAATGAATGTCTAAGAAGAATACTTCAAGACAGACTTGTAGACAGAATTTCCTTATCTACAGGATTTCCCCGCACATTCCAAGAGAATCTGTGCCTTGTGAAATACAAGAGTTGAAGAGAGGGACCCCAACATACAAGATACCTAGTGACACAATACGGGTTAAGGAAATTTCCTTAAAAAAGAGTGGCCTGCGAGAAAGCGGACTATTAGTAGTATTAGTAAATTTCTTAAATTGCAAAACTATTCACCAGAAACAAACAAGCACGTCCTACCTGTTTCTTGTCTCCCGCCTTGGCGCTCCTCGTGTTCCAGTCACAAACGATACCCTTTTGTTTTATCTGTTTCTTCCCCACCGCGAGACCTCTGGCGAGACCTATGGCGAGACCTAGACTGGTACCCGGTCCCACCTCTTGGCTTAGTTACTCGATGGGAATCACATCGAGTAATCAAGGTGGGAGCGAGTAACAGTCTATGACGAGACCCCAGCTGCAGCCGGCTGAAAGGGGCGATAGGATATGTTTACTAGGCACTTCTAATTTTAACATATATTTTAAATTTAATTAGGGTCAGGGTTAGGGTTAGGGTTAGGGTTAGGGTTAGGGTTAGGGTTAGGGTTAGGGTTAGGGTTAGGGCATTTTTTAAGGTTTTTGCATCATTCTTTAATATATCGTAAAATATATGTTAAAATTAGAAGTGCCTAATAAACATATCTTATCGCACCTTTCAGCCGGCTGCGACCCTGCTACTACGGGTCCGTCTAATTACCGAAAGGCACCGAAAGGCACCAAAAGGCACCGAAAGGCACTAAAAGGCACCAAAATGCATACCGAAAGGCACGCCAAAAGGCACCGAAAGGCACCGTAAGGCACCAAATGGTACCAAAAGGCACACCAAAAGGCACCTAATAAACACCGAAAGCCGCTATGAGAACATCGAATTCCACCAGAAGGTACCGAAAGAAGCAGTCCGGAGCTGAAATGTCAAAAAAATTCCACCGAAATGCCCTAACAATTACTGAACTCAGCCCGAAATGAGGTACACAATTACGGAGCCAATGTTTACATGGGGTGTTGCTATCCCCCGGGCGTGGAGGGAGGTCACGTGATAACGTTGACGATGACGTTCAAAACGATAACCCTAACGGTAACCCTCACTCCAACACCGCCAACACTAACTCTCACACTAAATATATATGTCTCGCCACATATTATCTATAAATTAATCTATGGTGTGGGGACAGATATCATGATGCAAAAACCTTAACCCTAACCCTAACCTTAACCCTAATCCTGACCCTAACCCTAATCCTAACATTATCCCAACACTAATGCTGCCACGTTGCGGTCACCTCCCTCCACGCCCGGGGGATAGCATTACCCATAGCATTACCCGTTTACATGCCACAGCGCCATCTCTTGAATGTTTTATAAGTAAATATGGGGATTTTCAATAAAATAATGCGTTTTTAATGTATTTACCACGATTTACGTATAGAAACTATATATTATTTTTACTGATTTCTCCGTATCTTTATTTGGATTTTTCATCATCTTTCAATGCCTTTCGGTAAATTTTTCTGCGTTTTAGTGCATTTTAGTAATTTACCATATATGCTGTCTATATAAACACTAAAAGGCGCAAAAGGCACGGTAAACAATGCCAAAAGGCCTCTTAACACACCAAAAATACACCGAAAGACACTAAGTAACACCGAAATCTATTCCAAATGCATCATTAAAGAACACTGAATGCCACAATAAGGCTAAAAAAAGCTCACCGGAATGCACGATAATGATCGAGTAGAAAACTATTTACAGCCGATGCTCTCCTGCTCCGAGTTTAATCCGAGTGCAAACGACAGTTAATAAATTCTAGTTATGTGTGTTCCTCTCCCCGCTTCACATAGTTGCCTGCCATCATTATGATGCGGTTCCGGTCGCATCTCGCCTAATATGTAGTAGTAGGCCCTATACCTCCTAGTAGCTCTCCCGAATAATCTGCGAGTTAATCTGCATGCAAACACACAGCGGTGTGAGGGAGGATTATGTTATAATACACGATAACATCTGTATGCTTACGTCATGCATCGGTAAAATTAGACTGAAATCTGCATTCACACATATAAAGCTTATAAAGACTAATAACGCTTGAAGTCTGATTGTTAGACACTTAACATGCATCTTCAATGATACGTACCTCGATTGCCAGCTGACGTCACGCGCATTCATATCAGGTAGCTGAAAACTTATGATATGCAAAGTTCTATCGCGATGATTGATATCTCACTAGCTAGATGCAGACAGTTTGGCGTCATCTCCAGTCTATATGTTAACTCACCATTTAGTGCTGCGCGCACGCTTTCTCTCTCTCTCTCTCTCTTCCATTCTCTCGCTCTCCCCCCCCCCACTCTCGCACTCTCTCTGTCGCCTTTGTTGGAAGAGTCTGTAATGTATTTATCATGCTTTACGCAACTATATCTTATTTTTACTGATTTCTCTGCACCTTCCCTTGTATATTTTCACTACTTTTTGGTGCCTTTCGGTAGGTTTTTCTGCCTTTTGGGTAATTTTCAATATGCTGTCTAAACACCGAAAGGCAGCGGAATTCAGGAGGAAAAATACCGAAAGGCCACTGACATCATAAAAATCGAGAGGCACTAAGTAACAGCAAAATCCACCCAAAGGAAGATTCAATGCCACAATGAGTAAAAACTCCCACCGAAATGCGCGAAAAATGACAGAAAAGTATTTACAGGTGTTGCTCTCTTGCTCCGAGTTAAATCGCCTCGGTGCAAACCACAATTACTAATAAATCGTAGCTATCTATGTTTTTCTGCCCGCGTCCACTTGTAATGACGTGGATATCAAATTATTTAACCTAGTATAAAACCTAGCGACACGGGTCGTTTAACTTAAGCAGCATCACGGCATAGGTTATTTTAGTCGACAAAAATAGCAGTCAAGGCAACAAGCAAAGGACGCCACCCAGCCATCCTGAGAAACTGAGTCACTGGAACACAAGTAAAAGTTATCACCCAAAACGGCAGAGTGACAGTTTAGTACCTAGAGAAGGACATCACATGCACTTTGATGCCGCATGCCGACTGATGAAGAAAAACAACGAATGTCGCCGACAAATGTGAACTATATATGTGAACTATGAGAACATGAATCAAACTGCCGCGATTCCCACACCAGATTCAAGAAGCGTCCACAGCTTCTCACCTTCAGTCACCCATAAAAATGTTGGAGATGACGACACGTACATCTTGCACCACCACCGTCAACAAGGCCTTGACCACTCTCGGGACACGCATACCTCCAGAAGCATAAATACCGACCGATTTGGACAGAGAGGCGGAGACAGTTCCACGGTGCCTGACAGTTCACGACGCTGTCAGCACCGCGCTGCTCTCAGCTGCTCTCGTCACCACGCTACCGTCGCCGCTGGACATCACTGAATGAAGACCTGCATGCCTGCTGCCTGCGACCTGCAGGACACCACGCTCGTAAATATGAACTGCGTTTGTAAACCAGTCGCTTGTCTGTATGTGCCTGGTGTATAAGATGTTAGCCTGCATAGGCATTGTTGACCTGCGTAGCATTTGTAACGCGTATTTACTGGTTGGCCTGTGTAGCACCTATGTATTGTATGTAATTGTCAATATGATGTTGATTATTAAAGAATAGAGTAACCGTAGTAATTCTGTGGTTATAGCATTATACGGCCTCTGGCTTAACTGCAATAGCACACGTATCTGTTGTACAAACGAACCTGGTCACACTATAGACACTATACGATCACACGCGCCTACTATACGTAGCACGCACGAGCTTTTCTATACACTCCACATAGTCGTCTGCCATCATTATGACGCGGTTCCGGTCGCATCGCGCCTACTCTCCCTAATCTGCGAGTAGCTGCGAATCTGCGTAGCTGATCTGAGTAGCTGATAATCTGCGAGTAGCGGCAAACATCGGTATGCACGCGCGTGACAGCAGCTAGCTACAGCAGCAGCGTGACAGCAGCAGCTAACTGGTTTTGCGCGGCTCTACCGCGTGCAAACACACAGCGGTGTGAGGGAGGATTATGTTATAATACACTATAACATCTGCAAAACAGCATGCTTACGTCATGCATCGATAAAATTATACTGAAATATGCATTCACATATATAAAGCTTCTAAAGACTAATAACGCTTGAAGTCTGATTGTTAGACACTTAACAATACCTCGATTGCCAGCTGACGTCACGCACGTTCATATCAGGTAGCTAAAAACTGATGATATGCGGAGTTCTATCGCGACGATTGATATCTCACTAGCTTGATGCAGACCGTTTGGCGTCATCTCCAAGTACAATTTCTCATTATAAACATTATTATATAATACTATACATGTACACATGTATCTATATAAAATCATGAACATTTATATATTAGCCTGTTGTTGGGGGCACTATTCCTTCCCCAGATATATTCGCATTGATATACGTCGGGCAGGTACTATGGAAGCAATAGTGCCCGCCTGAGCGGCCCATATGCTTGCGGCGACGATCCATTGTTATATATAACTGCATTGGTCTCACGTCACGAAATGCTCCGTACGTCCCTAGGGGCGCCACGCAAGAGTTTCCGAATTAATGGCGACTTGTGTGTTGTGTCGAGCGTTTCTGTTTAGCTCCGAAGCACCGGCAATTAGGCGGAGTATAGAAGAAGGATAATAAGCATGAAAAGTAAACAGGAGAACACTAACTTGTATTTTCCATAGCATCGTTATTTGGTACAAATAGAACACACAAAAATACTGCCAACTTGCTTGTTGCTAGAAATTCGTAGACGTAGACATTTTAAATTACAAATTTGAAATTGTTCGTTTAAGAAACTTTGTCTTATTCACTTCATACGATTTGGGCACAGTGAGATTGCAAAGTCATTGATGCACCTAAAAACTTTAATGCCTGTTGTTGGGCACTATGCTGTCATCTAGTGTGTGCTTTGGG
>NW_014579211.1:19260-27380 GCF_000485595.1 Priapulus caudatus
CGTGGCGCCCGTTAAGGCCGTCCGAAGGACTTGATCTGGTGACTCCGTGCTGTGTCGTGGCCGTCCGAAGACGACTGATTTTACATTGGATCGTGGCTGCTCATATAGGAGCTTTTGATGACGTAGGATCCAGGCAGTGCCTCTCTGTCCCGTGCCCCAGGTGCCTCGCCGTTGTCCCCCTCGCTTAACACGTGTACAGGTGATGCAACCCCCTTGGCTCCAGTATATGTCGAGCGTCACACCCCTGTCTGCCACGGTGCTCGGCCTGGTGCGCTCTCTCGCCCGGCGCGTGTACGTGATGGCGCAACTCCCTGATCTCCCACATCTGGTAGCCATGGAACCTCCTTCTCCCTCACTTGTTTCTGTCGCTGGGGAAAAACTTTCTACCTCCGTTGCGGTGGCTGGTCTCTGGTTGTATGACGTAATCCCCCCTTGAAATCTCCACAACTCCTCCAACTTCTCTTAGTATCCGCCCTCAGATACGATTTACCTTTCCTCGTCGTGTGATAATCATTCTTCTTCTCTGCTTTCTATTCCGTTGTTACCATTATTGGGTCACTGTTTCAGTCGTGCTCTCTTTAGTCCTTTACCGTGTAGCCGTGCACATTACCACAGCATTGACACTGTCGTGTCTATGTCTTCCTGTACTCAGGCCAGTAGAAATCTCTGCTGAATACTAGCCCTGCTTCTTTTTTCACCTTGATGTCTCCCGTTCGATGATAATGCAATTGTTAAATACATCTTTCTCAATTCTGTCAGGTATTACTCAGTCTGGACTGATTGGCTGATTGGTGTCACCGCGTGTCTTCACCGCCGATACAATCGTCCTTCGGTACTTGCCAGTTGTGCCATTGCCCCCAGGTATGCTTTTGCTTCCGCTCCCATTCCTGCGATCTCAGAAAAATCAGTGCCTATCTGACGCTGGTTCATATTTGTTCCTTGAAGAGACTATGACAGGATCCCTGTCTCTGTAAATCACTTAACGTTCTCGGGGTGCCATTATACCATGGCTCTCCCCTGCATCATCAGGGCTTTCTGTGGATACCTCTCGCCCCTGTCTTCCATCGCACCAAACCAAAACGCGGCCATGCTGTTCTTCATCCTTCCAGGATAAGAATGATCAGTCCTCCCATTACGGACTGGTGGAATTCAACGAACGAACGAACGAACGAACGAACGAACGAACGAACGAACGAACGAACGAACGAACGAACGAACGAACGAGCGACTGAGGGAGAGAGAGCGCACACACACCGTCGAAGGGAGAGCCCCTGTGAGCCGGACAACGCCCGAGAAGGTATACCTTATACTAAGGGAGCTATATATATATAGCCTACACACGACAGGGAGACACACTGCCAACCCACGAACTCGCGCCGAGCCGCGGAGCACACGACTGGGAGAGACAGAGACGGCAACAATATTAACCCGTAGAATAGCTAAGAGAAGTTAAACGTGTAATCACGTAACGAGGAAACGTAAACGAGGCACGAGCAACATATATTATATTGTAGTCGCTGGATAATTTTGGCTGCCAGCCAACTGTGCGCTGTAGCTTGCGTGCTATATGCGTCGTGAAATGCGTGAATAAACTTAGAAATAAAATAAATAAAAGGTAGAATTGGTAATATAGTTTACAACTGCCATTTCACCGTATATTTCATACTCACTAAGACACGTACAAATTACACACGGTAAACTAAAGGTTTCGCACTACACATAAATCTAGCAACAGACGCGGGTAAACACAAGAGATCGAGTCCCGTGTCTTCCTGTGCGGGCTGTTTTATACCCCTTCTTGCAAGATGAGCCGCGATGCTACTACCAAATATGTTCCATCCAATCACTGCTGGCTAAAGGGAAGGCATAGGGTTTGGTATTAACGGCTATGGTCAGTCCTTAGAGAGGTACGGAGTGGACGGCCAATGGCGAGTAAGTAGTGGAGATGTCTTTACTCCCCCTCGGCCACGTAGGTGACCGACGTGGGTATGACGTAGTGCGGCCGATAGGTTTACTATGCAGTAATAGAGCGTTAGCGGCCGTGTAGAAATGGGTGGCTCCTGTGCCGGCTAATGGGTGTATCTATAGTTTGTTATTTGCCGAAAGCTGACCAGAATTGTATAATATTATATATATATATATATGCTTCGCCGCATACATTTAAGACAAACTAACGTGTTCTCTCAGCACGTTTTCTTTTCCTCTGTACTGGCTTCCTTCCCCCAGAAGAGTCTTAATTACGTTAATGTGGAGATTTCAGGGGGGAGGGTGAAGAGTTATGGAGATTTCAGGGGTGATGACGTCATACAACCAGAGACCAGCCACCGCAACAGAGGCAGAAAGTTTTTCCCCAGCGACACAAACAAGCGAGGGGTAAGGGCGTTCCATGGCTACCAGATGTGGGAGATCAGGTAGTTGCGCCATCACGTACACGCGCCGGGCGAGAGAGCGGCGCCGGCCGAGCACGTGGCAAACAGGGGGGGGGGTGTGACGCTCGGACATATACTGGACCAAGGGGATTGCATTACCTGTACACGTGTTAAGCGACGGGGGACAACGGCGAGACACCTGGGGCACGGGACAGGGAGGCACTGCCTGGATCCTACGTCACCGCAGGCTCCTATATAAGCAGCCAAGATCCAATGGTAAAATCAGTCGGTCTTCGGACGGCCACGAATGCAGTCAGTTTTCGGAGTCGGGACGGCCACAAACGAACGAACGAACGAGCAATGAAGAAGTGCAAGATAAAGAGGTTGTCAGTGCTGGCAGAAGGTACTGTACCAGACAGTGAGAAGAGAAGAGAAGAAGGGGAGAAGGAAACGAGACTCCCTGAGGAGAATTGCCCAGACGGCAGACATGGAATTGCAGAGAAGATCGTACCATTGGTGACAGAAACACGAGCAGGCGAGGAAGAGACGGCCGTTCCGAAAGAAGAAGACGGGGAAGACGAGGTAAAGAGAAGAGATGAACCACCCAGCCGTAATGGGAGGACTGATGATTCTTCATGGAAGGATGAAGAGAAACATGGCCGCGTTTTGGTTCTGGCCGATGGGAATCAGGGGCGAGAGGATCGCACAGAAAGCCCTGATGATGAGGGGGAGGACCATGGTATATGGCACCCCGAGAACGTTAAGTGATTACAGGACAGGGATCCTGTCATAGTCTTCTTCAAGGAACGAATAGAACCAGCGTCAGATAGGCCTGATTTTTCTGAGATCGCAGGAATGGGAGCGGAAGCAAAAGCATACTGGGGGCAATGGCACCAACTGCAAGTACACGAAGGACGATTGTATCGGCGGTGGAAGACACCGGTGACACCAATCCAGCCAATCAGTCAGCTGATAATACCTGCAGAATTGAGGAAAGATGTATTTCAACAATTGCATTATCATCGAACGGGAGGACATCAAGGTGAAAAAAGAAGCAGGGCTAGTATTCAGCAGAGATTCTACTGGCCTGAGTACAGGAAAGACATAGAACACCAGTGTCAATGCTGTGGTACATGTGCACGGCTACACGGTAAAGGACTAAAGAGAGCACGACTGAAACAGTGACCAATAATGGTAACAACGGAAAGAAAGCAGAGAAGAAGAATGATTATCACACGACGAGGAAAGGTAAATCGTATCTGAGGGCGGATACTAAGAGAAGTTGGGAGGAGTTGTGGAGATTTCAGGGGGGATTACGTCATACAACCAGAGACCAGCCACCGCAACGGAGGTGAAGTTTTTCCCAGCGGACAGAACAAGTGAGGGAGAAGGAGGTATCCATGGCTACCAGATGTGGGAGATCAGGGAGTTGCGCCACTCACGTAGCACGCGCCGGCGAGGAGAGCGCGCGGCGGCGAGCACGTGGCAGACAGGGGGTGGTGACGCTCGCCATATTTACTGGACGCCAAGGGGGTTTGCATCACTGTACACGTGTTTTAACGAGGGGGACAACAGGCCGAGGCACCTGGGGCACGGGACAGAGAGGCATGCCTGGATCCTACGTCATCAAGCTCCGTATATGAGCAGACCACAGATCCAATGGTAAAATCAGTCGGTCTTCGGACGGCCACGAACGCACCGAGTCCAACTGGGCCAGTCGTCTCGGACGGCGCACGAACGAACTGAAGAACGAACGGAACTGAACGAACGAACCGAACGAACGCAACGCTACGAACGAACGACCGAACGAACGAACGAACGAACGAACGAACGAACGAACGAACGAACGAACGAACGAACGAACGAGCGGACTGAGGGAAGAGAGAGCGGGCACACACACCGCGAAGGGAGAGCCCTGTGAGCCGGACAACGCCCTGAGAAGGTATTACTTATACTAGGGAGCTATATATTATATAGCCTACAATCGACAGGGGAGACTACACTGCCACGCCACGAACTCGCGCCGAGCGCGAGCACACGACTGGGAGATGACAGAGACGGCAACAATATTAACCCGTAGAAATAGCTAAGAGAAGTTAAACGTGTTAAATCACGTAACGAAGGAAACGTAAACGAGGGCACGAGCAACGCATATATTATATTGTAGTCGCTGGATATATTTTGCTGGCCATCGCCCAACTGTGCGCTGTAAGCGTTGCCGTTGCTATATGCGTCCGTGAAATGCCGTGATAACTTAGAATAAATAAATAAAGGTAGAATTGGTAATATAAGTTTACAACGTGCCATTTCAGCCGTATATTTCATACTCACTGAGAAGACCGTACATAATTACACACGGTAACTAAAGGTTGTTGGCACTACAGCATTAAATCTAAGGCACAGGACGCGGGTGAACACTAATGAGATCGAAGTCCCGTGTCCTTTCCTGTGGCGGGCTGTTTTTATTACGCCCTTCTTTGCAAGATGAGGGCCGCGATGGCTACTTACGCAAATATGTTTCCATCCAATCAGCTGCTGCTAAAGGGAAGGCATAGGGTTTTGGGTATTGAAGGCGGCTATGGATCAGTCCTTAGAGAGGGTACGGAGTGGATCGGCAATGGGAGTTAAAGTAGTGGAGATGTCTTTACTCCCGCCTCGGCCACGTAGGTGACGCGACGTGGGTATGACGTAGTGCGGCCGATAGGTTCTATGGGGCGCAGTAATTAGGAGCGTTGAGGGCGGCCGTGTAAAAATGGGCTGGCTCCTAGTGCCGGCTAATGGGCTGTATCTATAGGTTATGTTATTTGCCGAAAGCTGAGCGGCGAGCTACTAATGGCAAGTTGATGGCGACTAATATGTGGTATGCCGTATGAGACGGGATACCTAGAGAAGCATTGGCCGAAAGGAGGTGTTTATCGCCGCAAGTTGCTGCGCGATCTTGCGCGCAGTTCCGCGGGCAAGGCGCCCGCGGACCGGAAAATTCCTTACGACGTATGCAGCGCTGGCAGCTATGTGATCCGTGCGGCCGAAATGCATAGGCCCGCACTGAATCAGGTAGCTGCCAGCGAACAAGTGCGCGCATTTTAGTGGGGGAGCACAGAGGGCAGACATTTGGTAACGTGAACAGTGTTCACTTGTTTATATAATAACTGTAAACAAGTAATGTTGTTCCATAACGCGAGCTGTGTCAGCCGAAATCACAGAAAGACTGTAGAGAAATTCTGACATCGCGAGAACGCGCATTGGCCGAGTATGGACATGGCTGTCAGAATAGGAAACACCTACGCGGCGCTCTTCGTGACGCGTCCTTGTTGCGCGCCAACGCTGGAACGTTTTTTGTCATACGTTGCGCAATGGCGAGGCTCGTAGCAGGCGTTGCAAGGCAGTGCGCGCGCCTAGCCCGGCCTATAGCCCATAGACTGGCAACTTCGCTCCACCTCTCGTTGGCTTAGCTCAGTCTACTCGACTGCTAATCGAGGTGGAAGCGAGTCCCGTAGTCTATACTAGGCCTTTGCACCTCGCAACTTCTTCGAAAGAGAGTAGGTCTATACTAGAAACACTTAAGAATTGGTAGTAAATAGATTTCGGTATTATAGTTAGCCATTATACTTTTATTGAAACGCTTCAAGTGGCCTGTGTTAATATAGGGGTATTCTAACCCTAGCAAAGAGCGTTTCTTTGGAGCTAGTACTATGTATAGTGTAGTATAGTAGTATAGTACTAGCTCTAGTACTATAGCCGGCGGATCGCTGCGGCAGGTCCGCCTGCGGGCAGCGATCCGCGGGCTATAGTAGCTAGAGCTATCACTAGTTACTAGTAGTACTAGTCAGCTAGTCATTAGTTAATACTATTACTGAATTAGCTCCTGCCCGTCCTGGTAAGTAACTATACTAATAGTACTAGTAGTGGGCTGGTAACGTTAGTAGTCGCTACTACTAGTTAGTCAGTACTTTAATTACTAAGTAATTATTGTAACATGTTACTTGTAGTAAATAGAAGGTATTCATAGGTGTGGATGTACCAAAGTCCTAAGTTATAGCCGGCCCGAGCAAGACGGCGAAACCGAAAAGTACTAAGCAATGGTATTCCCTTAACAGCTGTTGCCCCTAGTATATCGTATCCTCTAAGGCTCAGCCAGTTCAACGCTAGCTCATTAGTCATATTATGTTCGCAATGTGAACAAACAACTGCCGTTACTTACAGCAAAGAAGCGCGGCCTGTCAGGCCGAAGCATAGAATTGGGAGCTTTTCTAGCCGTCTCTAAGCTAACTGGGTAGTGGGCGATTCCCGTCGTGCCATGCGGCAGAACTGGCCGAATGAGCAGCGAAAAGCCGGCTTTCACTAACCTAGAAGGACCGGCGTATACTGGCGTTGGGAAGAGGGCAGCGAAGTTGCATAAGTGCGCACCAGGGCGGCGTTTGAGCGCTTCGCGCGATATCCGGCGCAGAATCGCGTCTAGTTTGCAACGAGAGCTAAGCATAACTGACGTGTTACCAGCTGTTTATGTGTCGCCGCAGATAATTCGGGCTTTTAGCCAGCTGGTGTGGGTGTAAAATTAGGCCGGGTTGTCCTGGTGTGTTTAGATGGCGCTGCCGCTGGTAGTGGTGGAACATGTCATTGAGCTATGGTTGTTTTTCCAAACTTGCCATCGCGCGTCGTACGATTCAAATGTGCGATTCAACCACTACGTCGCCCTTGTCAAACACGACGTCGCGCATTTTCAAAGGCGACGTAGCCTTTTCTCAAACATGACGTCGCCCTTTTTCAACGGCCGGCACAGACGTCGCCCTTTTTCAAACGCGACAGCGCCTTTTTTCAAACGGCGACGTCAGGCCTTTTTCACACGGGGTTCAGAGGTCGCCCTTTTTTAACCGTGTTCCATAATATGCTATCGGGCGGCGTGCGCCCATCTAATTTCGACCACTTTTGCGAGCAGTTTTTACGCTCGCTCACATAATTGCCTCATTCTTCTGATTGCTTACTTGTCCGTTTCGTGTGTGTGTGCATGACGATGTGTGTTGGCGGCTCTCTCTCTGCGCGCTCTCTCTCTCTCTCTCTGCTCTCTCTCTCCTCTCTCTCTCTCTCTCTCTCTCTCCGTCTCTCTGCTTCTCTCCGCTCTCAGCGCTCCTCTCTCTTCTCAGTCTCTCCTCTCTCTCCTCTCTCCTTCCTCTCTGCTCTATTCCTCCCGCTTCTCTGATCCCCGCTGCTTTCTCTCGGCTCTTTTCTCTCTCCCTCTGTCTCTCGTCTCCTCTCTGTGTCCTCTCTCCATCTCACGTGCGCAGCAGTGATATCCGCTCTCCTTCTCTCTTCTTTCTTCGCTCTCTCTTTCTCTCTCTCTCTCTCGTCTCTTCTCTCTGTCTGTCCGTCCTCTCACGGTTGCGCGCGTGCGTACTCGCTCTCGTCTCTCTCTCTCTCTATTCTAGTCTCTCTCTCTCCTCGTCTCTTCGTCTCTCTCTCTCCTCCTTCCTCTCTCTCTTTCTTCTGCCTTCTCTCTCTCTCCTCTTCTCCTCTCCTCCTCTCTCTCTCTTCTCTCTCTCTCTCTCTCTGTCCTGTTCCGTCTCTTACGGTGCTGCGCGCGTGCTCTCGCGCTCCCGTCCGTCGTCTCTCTCTCTCGTCTCATCTCTCTCGTCTCTCTCTCCTCGCTCTCTCTCTCGTCGCTTCTTCTCTTCTCTTCTCTGTTCTGTCTCTTTCTCTCCTCTCTCATCTCATCTCTTTCATCTTTCTTCTGCCGCTCATTTTCTCTTTTTCGCT
>NW_014579211.1:27405-28919 GCF_000485595.1 Priapulus caudatus
TTCCCTTGTATTTTCCTCCATTTTTCTGCAGAGTACATACACACATATAAACATATTTCCAAGGTACAACAACGAACGCTATACAACGAACACGAGCCGATAGCGCGCAGTGTATCATTTGGCGCAGTGACCAGGGTATCATTTGATCTCACATCACTTGATACAGAACGTCGGGTGACGATATTCATCTGACACTGATCATCGAACAACACCGAACACCGATATCATTTAATTCCCTGTGAAAAGGAGCGTAGTATCATATACGTACAGGCACACGCATATACGAACGAACGCTATTGACGAACGCTGATTGCTTTTGGTTTTGTTATTACATTTGTGCTCAATATAATATTTTCTGCTGAATATAATTGTGTTTAACCTTATTTTTTGACATTTCAACGTGACATTTCAACATGAAATTCATATGTGGTGTTTGAGTCCACACTGCACGCCTGGAATAAAATAAACATGTAGTAAACATGAAGTAAACGATGAAATCTACATGTAGGTCTACATAGATCTAGTAGTAGTATGATTTTTTTTATGTAATTCTATGCATGCCATAAAGTGATTAATTAATATGAATCTTTTCTTGTATTTGTATGTAGTATCCTAGTAGTGTATGCACTACACGCGTTAGCTATAAGTGCATATACGCTCTCCTATGACACTATTTTCATGGGAAGATTCTTCATGTTTCCTATGACAAATATTGGCGAGTCAACTTCGTTCCGCTTTACAGCTGAAATTCACTGCTTGCGTTCATAATAGCGCTCCTAAACTCCTATGATGCGCCCAACACATATAACAATATTTGTCATAGGAAAAATCTTCCTATGACAAATAGTGTCATAGAAGAGCGTATATGCGTATGTCGTATTTATCACAGATGCTAGCAGAAGAAGCTGGTACTTCGATGTACTTCGATGTGCTTCGATGTATGCCGGCCACTTCAGATGTAATATCTACGCAGCTGACATTTCTCACCGTTAATTTTAGGAGAACGAATGCTGCGCGAGAGAATGATGTTCATTAACGCAATCTGTGATATTGCACGTCTATACAAGTTATATTAGGTAGGTATAGGTCTTCAGAGATTGGCAAGCAATATTATTAGGAGTGAACAATAGAGATGTTATTTAATAACAGAGACATTGTGTTATTCTGCTCTCTAGCCGTATATCGTTCGTTTAGATTACAGACGTCGTGAATGAAGCTTTCGTTCGCATAAAACCATTGTACAAACAGCCCCTAGTCCCAGTATGAAATCTCCAAAGTATGTTCCTGCATTAGATCCCAGTAAAACTGAGACCATATTCAGAGCAACGATAACAAGAACAGCTGCAGTAGCACCGCCACCACCAGCAGCAACATCAATACCGCCACCACCACCACCAGCAGCAGCAGCAGCAACAGCAGCAACAGCAACACCACCACCACCACCACCAGCAGCAGCAGCAGCAGCAGCAATAGCAGCAACAGCAACAACATCAGCAACATCAGCAACATCAACA
>NW_014579211.1:32135-33660 GCF_000485595.1 Priapulus caudatus
GCGACAAGATTGAGAGAGCGAGAGACAGAGAGAGAGAGAGAAAGAGAGAGAGAGAGAAAGAGAGAGAGCGAAAGAGAGAGAGCGAAAGAGAGAGGGAGAGAGCGAGATCACGCGCGCACAATTTGAAACAACCGGTTAAATCCCTAATTTAATGAGAGTGTCCTCCAACATCATAACGCGCACTTTTATCAACATTCAAACCAAGTGCATTATCGTACAACCTCGAGTTTTGCTTCAGTTATAAAACGTGCTGCTCAGTCGTGCAACGAGGTAAGCTTTATAAACCCTATTTTGTTTAAGCCATGTACATGATTTCACAAAGCACAATGTCCACTATTATTTTGGTCCCACGATTGGTAGATAATTAATGTTTTTGACGTGTTTTTCAAGAAAAAAACAAAATTATACTCATTAATATAAGATATACTATCCCTATAATTGTAATTCTGAGTGTAAATGTGTTATTTTCATCTTAATATGGTCTGGGCTCTCGTAATGTTAAGAGGATATTTGCGAGGATTTTTCGTTCTCGTAACTTTGCGATGTTTCTGTCAACGGTTTACGAGTGGAAGTTAATTTTAAGACTAATGTTAAGACTAACTTTGTTTCTGTCAACAGGCCCCTGGGCACTAGCAGACTCTTCCTCGATGTTGTGGTACTAATGGCCTAGTTGAGGGGGTCTTCGTTTTTGGATCTTCGTTTTCGAGGTCTTTGGTCTTCGGTCTTTGTTTTCGTGGTCTTCGTTTTCGTAACACTCGTAGAGAGATATGGATAGCACGACCCGACGTCACTGGTGGCAGCCAGGACAGTTGGAAAGGGAGCGACCCATGACCAGCGGCCCTCCGGACACGTGTCCGTATTTGTATCTTAAAGGAGCAGCGGAGATACGGAGCGACTTGAAATTTTAGATGAATAATTTAGAGTCGTTTCCTCATGCGGGTACCGTATTTGTATATTAAAAGACCCGTAAGCAGAGAAGGACGTTCTATCGCCATCTTGGCGCAAGCTAAACGCGTCCCATTACTAGATTTCTAGTCCACCATAGCGTTTACACTTTATGGTCGCTAGCGACGACAAACGTATGACTAAGCGAAAGGAACCACGGGCCAAACCCCCGGAACACGCCCCACATTACCGTAAGTGTCGCCATATAGTGACATAAATTCCCCATGCGCGTCCCAGGATCAAAGAGAGTCCTCGCAATAATTATCATCGTGAAAAGTCGTGTTTTCGTGTGCTCCCGGCATTCATCTAGTCTGTGTAGTGACTTTCTGGTTTGCTAGAATAAACCTATAGTCCGTTCACCACAATCACTTGTTTGTATCTACTGTGTGACACTGATAGTCTACTCATTAAAGCTCACATCTCTCACGCAATCCGCAAGAAGAACATTGATACCAACCGGGCAGAACCTAGGAAACCATACACACATCGCAAGGTACAACAACGAACGCTATACAACGACCGGGAGCCGATAGCACGCAGTGTATCATTTGGCGCAGTGACCAGGGTATCATTTGATCTC
>NW_014579211.1:37095-38247 GCF_000485595.1 Priapulus caudatus
ATTTTCTTGAAGAGTTCATTTGCATGGTCTGCCGCCCTCAAAGGCACATTGTGTTTAATTAAATAATCCGTAAATCTCACTTCTGCGTCAAGACAGACAATTCTCTGCTGCAAAGAAGCTTGATATATTGGGTGTAGATTCCACTGCACCCGCATAGCACTTGTACTTCTGAGAGACTATATGCGTCTGGCAGTCACTCCTTCCTCCGTGCCCCACTTGAAAGTCTGTCTTGCATACCATGCAATAGCCATGATTAACACTGAATTGTACTGTAGGCTATACAGTTATACTGTACATACATTTAAAAAACTCATTTCTCATGCATAATGCTGAAATTGAAACAATCACATTTCTTTCTTTTTTTTCTTCTTCTTCCTTCTTTCTTTTTTTTCTTCTTCTTCCTTCTTTCTTTTTTTTCTCTTTTTTTTAATCTCAGGGGGGATATTTGTACAGGCCATCCCCCCCTCTTTCAAGAGCGGGGGGATGCATCCCCTCATCCCCCAGTGATTTACGCCCCTGGTGCGAATCACTTAAAGAGCGCGCGGAGCGCACTTCCTAGGGGGTGGGTGCGGAAGCTCTGATGTTTCATTAAATTATTAGAGAAAGAAGACGATTCGTTGTACCGTTCTCGACTCTTAATCCTAAATTTTCAAAACTAATATTGGATTTATTGTTAAACAAGATTTCGATTTTTTTTAGGATATCTTTAGAAAAGAGCATCATGCATGTGATAAATATATTGACGTTTAAATCAACCAATCACCAAACAATCAGCATTTCATCATAAGATTTCCATAATTGCTAGCAGGACTGTGTGACAGGTCAGACACACAATAAGAATACACAAGTAGCACGTAGAGAACCCGACCCGCTGTACACAAAATATCCGTAGAGCTCGATAGTCATATTATTGTGTAGGTACGCATGATATGTTATGCCGAGCTGGATGAAAGGCGAATTGCGCTGGACTCAAAGCTCATTTCACAAAATATTTTTAAACAATTAAAAGATATCTGTTGTTTCTTTTGTAATCTTTTTAACACAGTCTTTGTCATGTGTCTTTGTATGCTCCTTTTTCTTCCTACGTCCTCTTACTTTTTTCTCTTCTCTCTCTTTCTCTTTTTTGGCCGGCGTTTTTATGGGGAGGGCGAC
>NW_014579211.1:39400-39856 GCF_000485595.1 Priapulus caudatus
GAGAGAGAGAGAGAGAGAGAGAGAGAGAGAGAGAGAGAGAGAGAGAGAGAGAGAGAGAGAGAGAGAGAGAGAGAAGAGAGAGAGAGAGAGAGAGAGAGAGAGAGAGAGAGAGAGCGCGCGAGAGAGAGCCGCAACACACATCGTCACACACACACGAAACGGACAAGTAAGCGTAGTATAGGGCGCAAAAGCAAAATCACAATCAGAAGAATGAGGCAATTAGTGAGTGAGCGTAAAACTGCTCGCAAAAAGTGGTCAAAATTGGATGGGGCGCACGCCGCGCGATGGCATTTATGGAACACGGTTAAAAAAGGGCGCCGTCGCGTCCGAAAAAGGGCGCCGTCGTGTTTGAAAAAGGGCGACGTCGCGTTTGAAAAAAGGCGACGTCGTTGTTTGAAAATGGGCGACGTCGCCTTTGAAAATGTGCGACGTCGTGTTTGACAAGGGCGACGTCGT
>NW_014579212.1:0-414 GCF_000485595.1 Priapulus caudatus
CTATCTATCTATCTATCTATCTATCTATCTATCTATCTATCTATCTATCTATCTATCTATCTATCTATCTATCTTCTGTATACAGAATCCGACTGTCCGGCACTGAATGTTCCCAACGCAGCGACTAGCGACCGCGCAGTACTGGAAGGAACGGAGGTGACGATCTTATGTAACAATCACTACGTCGTCGTCGGCAGCGACCCCGACGAGACGTCTCAGGTCGTGACGTGCGAAGCGACGGGCTGGACGCCGCCGCCGATCGACTGCGAAAGTGAGTGCGGGGGGGGGGAGTTACGGGGTATAGTGTAAAGTTGCAGCGTGTGTGGTGGAGTTAGCTGGGTGTGGGATGGAGGGACGAGAGTGTGGGGTAGACCTATATATATATATATATATACAAGGCTCGACACTAGCGGT
>NW_014579212.1:1822-4327 GCF_000485595.1 Priapulus caudatus
ATATATATATATATATATATATTAAAACATTTGTTTCTATTATTATTTTTTATTTATTTATTCATGTATAATGCGCGTGCTTTCAGTTAAGACATGTGCGGAGATCGTGCCCAACGCCAACGAGGTGTGTGACGAATGCGTCGCCGGCGTCGATCCAGAGTTCGGCACGATACTGACGTTTACGTGTAACACGGGCTACTTCCACAGCACCTTCGGCAGCCAGTCGTCAAGTCACACCTGCATGGACAACCGCGATTGGGGCCCGTTGTACGAACACTGCGTGCGTAAGTATGTGTGTGTGTGTGTGTGTGTGTGTGTGTGTGTGTGTGTGTGTTGTTTACGTGTGTCGTTGTGTGTGTGTGTGTGTGTGTGTGTNCCTCCGTTTCATACATTTTCCATACCAGCCACACGCCAATAAGTCATACAGAAATATATAATGAGCCATGCTAGAAAGTCCTCGCGTACTCAGTATAATTTCTGTCTCTATATCAAAACATAAAAGAATGCCTTATGTAATTGAAATCTCTCCATAAGTTTATTAATTCTATGATTTAGTGTCAGTCATCGATGCGTGATATCAGGTGATTATCCACATGAAAGTCATAAAGCAGTCTGTGACACGGTCAACACACAACCAAACGTTCTTAACATTTTTTTACACATCATCATTCGTGTGGTCAGTACAGAGTCTATTGTTGGCATCTCTGTGCAGTAGATGGATTGCAGTTGCTGGGAAGCGCATGACCAAGCGTTATCATAGCGCACTGCATGGGCGACATCCGAGCAACGTTGACAGACATGAAAGTCTGGGGGCAGGGCTTGGATACTGGGCTCATCAGTAGTGCCACTAGCTTGCACATACTCCACAGCTATGTCCTGCTTGAGTAACTCGAGCCTGCAGTGGTACATCTCTGCGCGCAGATAACTTCTGAGCTTATAGCCAGCCAGCGAATGAGGATCACAGCATGTCCAGCAGGTGGAAAATGATACGTTTATACCATTTCCTAGTTTTCATAGTATTGCGATAGAGCGAAAGGAGCATGTCACATTTGTCGACACCTCCCATGTTCTTATTGTATGATGTAATCAGGGATGGACAGTCGACCTCAATATGCTCTTTCGTTTTTCTGTCGTACCGTTTCACTTTTACTGTTGGCAGTACGCCATGCACATTAGATGCAACAGTTACAGTTTTGTTATCATACCATTCACAAAGTAGAATTCCATGATCCCCACGTCCCACGTCCTTTCTTCTTCAATTCTTTTTCAGACAACAAGGGACAACCATTGGTGCGGTTCTTTCTCATAGTGCAGGTAGCATATATCTCTTTCTTTTTGAGCTCAGCTAATAGGGCAGGTGAGGCAAAATAATTGTCAAAGAAGCAATAACATTTCGGAGGTACTCCTTCCAAAAGCTGTAAGACAACTTCACCTGATGCTCCTATGCCATCAGCAGTAAGATCTGTACCAGTGGGCTCCACTGTATTATCTCCATAAAACTGTAACTTGTGTGCATACCCAGACTGCCCAGCAAGTACCCAGACTTTGTATCCCCATTTCTTAGGCTTGTTCTTCATGTATATTTTGAGGGAATGTCGTCCTTTGAAAGGTATGATTTGTTCATCCACTGATAAACATGTTTCCATTTCTGCGCACTGAGTAATGTTTTCATTCAGTTGAGTAATCAAGTCACGTACTTTGTACAGTCTATCATAACCATCGGCTCCTCTCTCTTTCTGCAGTGCATTGTCACATGAATGTAAAAGGGAGAATATTTCATCAAACCTATTCACAGTCATAGCATCAGCCACTACCGTTTGACGTGTCTTAGCTGACCAGTACATTCGACGGAATGGTATGTCCACTACTGTCATGTAGAAAAGCACTCCGATGAATTTCCTAATTTCAGTCATTGTTATTGTTTTTACTCGTGCTCTAGTTTCTAGCCGCAATCTGTTTGTCTCCAATACTAAAAACTCAAGCATCATTGTATCAAAGTGGGCCAAAAACATTTCCAATGGAGTTGTAGCTTTGCTTGCTGGGCCTTTTGGTGTAAGATGGTTAGATGGATTTACATGTACTGGCAAGTCTTTCTTCACCCAATGCCAAGTAGGTCTGGTTGCTTTCTTTGCCCTGAAAACATATAGGATATGACCTGCTAAGACATGATATAATACGATAATGGAGGTAGGTATTACAGGTAAGTATGTATATTACGATAATAGAGGTAGGTATTATACAGGTAAGTATGTATATTACAATAATGTAGGTATGTATTATACAGGTTTAGTATGTATATTATGAAATTGAGGTAGGTAGGTAGGATAGATTGGCGTTTGGTGTGTTACCTCTTAGCGGCTTTTGGTTTCGGTTCCACTTCTACCTCTGGTTCATCCTCTCCCTCTGATTCTTCCTCTCCCTCTGATTCTTCCTCTCCCTCTGATTCTTCCTCTCCCTCTGATTCTTCCTCTCCCTCTGATTCTTCCTCTCCCTCTGATTCTTCCT
>NW_014579212.1:5465-23049 GCF_000485595.1 Priapulus caudatus
AGTAAATGAATGAATGAGAAATGAAATGAAGTTGAAATAGATTGCAAATTGAAGTCAGAAATGTTAGATTCGCATTCGCCAGATTTCCCTTCGCCATCTTGTAAACAACTCGCGCGCGGAGCGAACAGCCTTTCTAACTTGCGCGCAAGCGCTCGCGAGCGCTCGCCTTCTGAACAACACTGCGCGAGCAAGCGCGAGCGAGCGCGAGCGCGCAAGTTTGAAAGGCTGTTCACAGTTCACTCAGCGCGCGAGTTGTTTACAAGATGGCGACGGGAAATCTGGCGAATGCGAATCTAACATTTCTGACGTCAATTTGCAATCTATTTCAACTTCATTTCATTTTTCATTCATTCATTTACTTCTAAATTCAATTCGTATCAATTTCTTCTGCTAATTCGTTTAACAGTACATGTTCGAAGACATTAAAATCTCGTGATTAAAATCTGCTGAGTAACCCTTCACGGGGGCCGCCATCTTTGATCAAGCGAGCGCACAGCGAGCGCTCGTGTTTCGTTCAAGAGGCGCTGCGTTCGTGCAGCGAGCGTTCGATTCGAGCGTTCGGTCTCCTGAACACGCCTCAGGTGGCAGATCACATGTTAAAACAAGGCAGGGTTGAACGCGTTAACACGTGTTTCACTCTCATACGTTAACTGCCAGCTAGGTGATAGCGCGCCGGTTAAAACCTAACGTAACAATTACCGCTGCACTGCGCGTGGCAGCACCATTGCAGCGACGGTGCTGCCACTTTAGCGTGCATGTATAAACGATAATGTTAACACGAAACTCTTATGAAACGAACTTAATGACCCCCATCCCCCCGATGAGTCACATTAATAGAGTTTGCATTCGGTATAAGGCTATTATCCTTCCCGCCGTAGCGAAGACACCTGCTGGTGCCTAACCACAAAAGGGGGTTGTGTGCCAACATATTAATTACGATCGCATACCAGTTAGCGAGAGTCAACGAGTTAGACCACGGTGTAAGAGCCGCGTGTGATTAGAACGCACTTGAGAATGAAATATTTCACTCTCAGTATTAGAGTGGAATGAAATGGAACGGAATGGAACGGAACGGAATGGAAAGGAATGGAAAGGAAAGGAATGTAAAGAAACGAACTAGAATAAAATAGAATAAAATATAACAGAACAGAAAAAGAATAGGCCCCTAAACAGAGCATAGAACAAACATATAATAGAAAAGAAACAGAATAAACAAGCATAGAATGGAATATAATCCCTATATATCCCCGTGTGATATGTCGAGTATAATATATTTGACAGTGTTGCAGTCCGCTATTTTATAATCAGTCTTTGTAAGGCGCGCGTGAACATAGTTGCCTGTAACGTGCGCAATATAAATCAATAAATATTATTATTATTATTATTATTATTATTATTATTATTATATTATTATTATTATTATTATTATAATAACGTGTGTGTGTGTGTGTGTGTGTGTGTATTTTTCTTACGCAGGTCCCTGCTACAAAAGGACATCGCCTGGAAACTCCTCGAAAACAGCGAGACAAAGAGCTACTTTAAGTTCTACAACCAGCCGAAGAACTGGGGGGAGGCGGAGGCGACGTGCGCAAGTTGGCATGGTGACCTGAGCGTCATTCACACTCAGGAGGAGCACGACTTTAACGTTGAGTTAATGTACGTTCGGTTTATGTACGTTCATTTAATGTAATTGTACGTTAAATTTATGTACGTTCAGTTTATGTGCGTTGTGTTAATGTACGTTTATTTAACGTACGCTTAGTAATTGTACGTTCAATTTATGTACGTTTAGTTTATGTACGTTGATTTAATGTACGTTCAGTTGATAATTATGCGCTCGGTTTATGTGCGTTCAGTTGAGGTACGTTCAATTAATGTACGTGCAATACGCAATGTTCAGTTTCGGAGGGTTCGCCTACTAGACGAGGTAAGAAAGTTATTGTCTACAGGCAGACACACACGCACGCACGCACGCACGCACGCACGCACGCACGCGCGCGCGCACACACACACACGCGCGCGCGCGAGCATAAATTGTAGATATTTTCATAAAAATCACGTATAACAATCTTGCTTCGATCCACCACGGAACCAAATATAACGTTTCATTAATTCCTGCTTCCACCTTGTTCTAAACGCGCCCGCAGTCGGGAAAACTCGGCTACGGCGTCCGGCTCATGGATCGGGCTTATGTGGCGGCCCGCGAGCGACGCGTATGGCTTCCTCGGGTGGGTGGACTTAACCGAGAAGGAGTTTGACGTGTGCAGCGCGACGGGCTGCAGCTACACTCAGGGGGAAAACTGTGGCGCCATCAACCCGACGCAGGACTACACGTGGGAGACCGGCGACTGCGATACACCGGCAACGTACATCTGCGAAATACCATCGGGTGAGTGAGTGAGTGAGTGAGTGACAGTCGGAATCAATTCGTCTGTGTCTGTGGCTTTTCCTCCGCTCTCCTCTCTCTCTCTCTCTCTCTCTCTCTCTCTCTCTCTCTCTCTGCATCGCACCTTCTATTGTGACCTGCCTCCATAACCAATTCCGCAGGACCCCCCCCCCCCGTTGTGGTGCGATATATATAGATATAGATATAGATATAGATATAAATATAATATATATATATATATATATATATATATACCGTATTTACTCGTATATAAGCGCACTTTTTTTGTACACAACTTGAATAAAAAAATCGGTGGTGCGACTTATACACGAGGCTAAGAAATCTTGTTAATGTACCAATAGTTGTACCAACTTTTCAAGGCAAAATATGAAGTGCGACTTATACACGAATGCTACTTATACACGAGTAAATACAGTATATATATATTTATTTATTTATTTTAGTATATGTGCACATATATAATTACTCAATGTGATTAACTATATTTACTGACAAGCGTGTATCACACTCCTACTTGTGTTCGCGTTAGCTCGTATTGTAGCCTTCGCTGCAGTGTATATATCTATATATATAAACTTGATCAGCCGAATTAGCTCGTACTCGCATAACTAGAGAACTCCGCAGCCTAGAGGAAAATTTTCAGACTCAGCACGTCTGGGAGATGGTTCTGGCTAAAACAAAAATCTAAAAAGTTAAAAAGTTAAAAATTCATAAAAAAATTATTCATCAATAGATGACGGTGCGTACAGATTAAGATCACGTACGTGTGAATTCATGGGTATGTTATTAACGGCGCAGTGGCCTAATCGCTAGAACATCCGTCTCCTACACCGGGATACCGGGTTCGAGTCCCAGCTGGGGAACTTATTTTTCCATTTTTCCCTTTTTTCCCCTTTAGTATGTATTATTTTTACTTTTTTTACTTTTTACTTTTTATTTTTTATATTTAATGTCTTTTATCTTTAGATTTCTTATTATTTTTTACTGTTTGGGATGGGATGAGATGGCATACGATGGCATGCGATGGCATGGCATGGGATGGGATGGCATGGCATGGGATGGGATATAGGATGGGATGCGGGGCGATGGGATGCGGTGCGATGGGATGGCATGGCATGGCATGGCATAGCATGGCATGTCATGGGATGGCATGGGATGGCATGAGATGCAATGAGATGGGATGGGATGGGATGGGATGGAAATGGATGGGATATGGGATGAGATGCGGTGCGATGGGATGGAATGGAATGGAATGGGATGGCATGAAATGGGATGGATGGATGGATGCATGCATGGATGGATGCATGGATAAGTGTATCGTCTCTGAATGGGGTCTAGTGTATATACACATATATTTATTTATTTTAGTATATATACACATATATAATTACTCAATGTGATTAGCTATAATTACTGACAAGCGTGTATCACACTCCTACTTTTGTGTGCTTCTATGTTCTGTGTTAGCACTAACACTTCTGTGTTAGCTCGTATTGGAGCCTTCGCTGCAGTAAAATCGATATCTAGGAACCAGTAAAATCATGACAACAATAACCTAACTGGAGCTTTGTTCTTCGCGCTGCGTGCGTGCGTGCGTGCCGTGCGTGCGGTCGTGCAGATTCCTACTCTAATTTCTACGACCGACTGCTGCTCAAACCCTTGCTTCAACGGAGGCACGTGCCGTGATTCTCTCGTCGGCTACACTTGCTTCTGCAGCGGCAGCCGGGTTCGCAGGAGGGCGCTGTGAAGAACGTAAGTACTCACCAGCTACCAGGGGCGCTGGAGAGGGCGGGGGTCGCAAGAAGGCACTGCGAAGATTTTAAATACTTGCCAGCTACCAGGGGCGCTGGAGAGGGGCGGGGGCTGCAGGAGGGCACTGCAAAGAAGGAAAGTACTCACCAGCTACCAGGAGGCGCTGGGTGCTGTTGGAGAGATTGCCGGCAGGACTAGGACCGCGTGAGCACGAACGGATGCAAACATCGAGTTCTATATATAGTCGTTCATAAACTAGGCACAACCCCTTCATCACACAGCAGGTATTATTGACTGTCTCCTCGTGCAATCTGACTCGCTAGTGAAAAACGGATGCACGCATGTACACCACAGACCTAGACGCATGCGCCGTCTCACGCGCACGCACGCGAACGCTTGCGCACGCACACAAGCGCACGCACGCACACAAGCGCGCACACAAAGCATTCACACGCAGCAGCTATGTCAAACAGTAGCGTTAACTACATGCGACAGTGCCATGGCGACACCAGCGCCGAGGCTATTGATTAGTGTACTCGACGGTGTAAATCCTACCGCAGCAACTCTTCGGAGGGCGGCTTCTGAAAGGCCTAGCAGCGGGCATTAATATGCGTATTATCAGGAGTAGATAATAGCGGCTTCTATTATCTACTCCTGGTATTATTATACGCGCACACGGGTTAATATCAAACGCGGATAGCGAACACATACAGACAAGAGTCGTAGACGCACAGCGGGCAATTAAATTCACGTAGCAACACAAACAATACACGCGGCGTGTTGATTGGCCGCATCTGCCGCGGGATGGAGTGGGTTAGGAGCCTGGTCGGGAGGGGCTGACCACACACACACACACACACACACACACACACACACACACACACCACAACACACACACCACACACACCACACACACACACACACACACACACACACACACCACACACACACACACACCACACACACACAACACACACACACACACACACATATATATATATATTATAATTATGTATATATGTATATATATTATAATATATATAAGAGAGACAGAGAGAAGGAGAGAGAGAGAGAGAGAGAGAGAGAGAGAGAGAGAGAGGCTGTCACCCACAATTTTCCACTTATCGCCGCGCGTTCGGGTGCGAAAGGTCGGTCGGTTCAGACGCGTTCGTGTCAGAAAGACAGCAATCTCTCCCGCAATATGTCTTCTTCATCTTCTGCTGCGATCTACGTCTAAGTGGGAACGATGCGCGCTCTAGCGGCCATCAGGCGGCAATGTTCGTCTAGAGAATTTCTGGCAAGTTTCTGTAGGATATCTGGATAGGTGTTAGAATATTTGGCACCTTTGAAGGAGCTGGTTTGTGGTTTATGCCACGGGGCCTGAGCGTGACGGCGCGCTATGACATATTTAATATCAGCACGGTCGGTGGCTTACGATGAAAGATCGGATTCAGTCGGATTCTAAATTTATTCTGAATTTCCGTATAATATTATAGCGATCAGTGAATCCGTTTTGTTACTGGCTTGCGTCGAGGAGGTTTAAGCGCCAACGCTGTTTTTTGTTTCAGCCACGGTTATGTACCGCTGTCCTTGTCGTGATCGCGTTAAATTCGCTAAACGTCCAAGTGTTAACTGGAAGACCTACTACAGGTACATGCGAATACACGCACGCACACACGCACGCACGCACGCACGCACGCACGCACGCACGCTCTCACGCCATCGTATTTGCATGTTAACACGTGAATCTCGCGTTACACAAGCCCCAATAATGGTTGTGCTTATTTTATGATCGACTGTAAAACCGATCAGTTCGTGTTGTCTCTTTAGATGTCTGATTATACGATTTTAGAAATGTCTACTCATTAAAAGTTGTGTTTGCTAGAAATGTTGTAATAACGGTTGAACGACGCACTGTCGGATTGAAAATCTAGGCAGCAAATTTATATTGTTATATACGTTTGTGTTTAGCGACATTTTACGTGGGACGCACTAAACGCTCTAAGTGTACCACTATCGCGCCGGGTCATGGTACCGTGTAACCGAAATTCTTCGGTTTTAAAATGTAACTTTCCACCCATAACGCCTCGCTGCATCGTTGCGACAACCTTGCTGCTACAGCGGCGCCACCTCTGAACGTGGACGGGCAGTGGGGGCCGTGGTCTCTCTATGCCGAAAACGAATGCAGCGTCTCTTGCGGCGGTGGCGAGTGGGTGTCGACTAGGCAGTGCAACAACCCTCTACCCCAGGGAGACGGACGACCATGCCCAGCCGGTGGCAGAAGCACGCTCGTAGAATGCATGACCCAGCCTTGCCCACGTAAGTGCAACATCTGTGTTCGTGTGAAACGTGGGTTGCAAACAAGGGGGCGTCAACAGCTTCTCAAAATTGGGGGGGGGGGACATTTTGAGGGAGCAGAGCAACAGAGCGAGGGAGCGGAGCGACCGAGTGGAGGGAGGGTGTGGGACTTTTTTTATTTTTGGGTATTAAAAACAGGCTTTAATGCATTGTAGAGTAAAAATCAAGCAAAGTTTATGATGCTGCGATATTAGTAGTTTATACAGAAAATACAGAAATTTACTTTAGATGCTCTGTGGTGTGATCTGAAGCATTTTACAACCATTCTCATTCATTCTTTTAAAGCTTTAAGCTTTTTAACCTTTTCAAGATTACTCTCATTTTTTAAATAAAAAACTTTTCTCTGTAAGATTTAGATAATTCGGATAATTAACTTTGTAATAAGGAAAATTCTTACCTCAGCAATTGCCAAAAATCGGCCTACTGACTACAATTTGTAACTCTACGGCGGCATGGCAGCGTTGCCGGCCGGATTTGGAATTTCAGATTATCGTACAAGGTGGTTACAAATTATCGTCTGGGGATGGAAATAATATTTCCCATGCGGTTGAATAGTCAACTATAAGCTTTTAAAACACGCAGAAACAAGAAAAAAGAAGTGCTTTTCAGTCATGGTTCTGATCCCAAAAAAGGGGGTGGGGGAGCAAATGATATGATGTCCCCCCTGTCCCCCGCGTGTTGACGCCCTTAATGGCAAATGCGATTCGTGGTAGGATGTCGGGATAGGGGTGTTTGCGTGCGCCTACACCTGGCTCCGTTGACCCCACGATGCGCATCTGTATTTTATATATATTCGACATCGTTAATATAATATAGAAAGTGACTGTTCATATCTTGTTGCTCGCGATCATGTTGTTTTCAACATCAGTCGGCCCTGCAGCACAGGCACTGCCAGCTGGCATAGTATCAGCATAAATTCATCAACGCTAATTCGAACTATTGTCATAACATCTTCGTCCGTCGATGCGTCGCGCTAACAATTGTCGTCGTGACAACGTACGCGCTCGCGCCGCGCGCACAACACACACACACACAGCACACACACAACACACACACACAACACACAACACACACACAAACACACGACACACACACACGCACACACACACACAGGTACACCCACACACACAACACACAACACACACACACAGACACACACACACACACCACACACCACACACACACCACCCACACACACACACACCACACACATCACACACACACCACACAGACACACACACACACACACACACACACACACACACAGCCACACGACACACAGACACGAACACACACACACAGGACCGTCATGTCACCTCACCTCCTTCTGCTCGGCTGCACACAGAACCCGCAGAAACTGGACGAGTGGAAAGTGGCAGCCATGTTCGAAGCAACGTGCGGCGATGGCGTCAGCGTCGCGCACCGCGCACTCACGCAACCCGCTGCCGGCGTACGGCCGCCGAGACTGCCAGGGAGCGACAATCGACAAAACAGAACTGCAGAGAAAGGGATTTCGGCAAAATCCGCAGGCTGATGGCGCTTCTTGCGCTGGCTGTGGCCGCGAGGATCGTGCGAAGACCGTGTGATCATGTGTTGTTGTGGCGTACGCATGACGGTCATTGCCAGTCGTGTGGGTCGCGCCAGTGCATGGTTTACAAATAGGGATAGAATAATTAATAATCAAACTCGCCTCGTTCTGCCGTAGTTCATGACAACTAGCCCACTCGGACACCACGCCCTCCTCTCCTCTTCCCTCTTCTCGTCTCCTCTCATCCTCTCTCTCTCTCCCTCATTTTTCTCTGTCCTGTCTCCCTCTCTCTCTCTCTCCTCGTTCTCTCTCTCTTTTTTCTCTGTTCTCTCTCTCTCTCTCTCTCGCTCTCTCTTTCTCTCTTTCTCTCGCCCTCTCTCTTTCTCTCTTCTCTCTTTCTCTCGCCCTCTCTCTTTCTCTTTTTCTCTCGCCCTCTCTCTTTCTCTCTTTTCTTTTTCTCTCGCCCTCTCTTTTCTTTTTTCTCCATCGGCCCTCGGGTCTCCTCATTTTCCTCCTCTTCTCTCTTTCTCTCTTTCTCTCGCTCTCTCTCTCTCTCTCTTTCTCTCGTTCTCGCTCTATCACCTCTCGCGACCATTTTCTCTTGATGTTCACTTGTTCGACTGACCTTTACGCGACCTCTGGCGACGTTCAGGGCCCTGCGAAAACGCCGACGTGCTGCAGAACTCGCAGTTCACGTGCGACGGAACGATCACACAAACTGCGTCGAATAAATCGTCCGAGAAGGAGCCGGCGGCCGAATGCAACGTGGCGACGAAGGCTACGAAAAAACTGCAAACCTGACAAGAACTGGCACCTGCGTCGTGAGTCGCCCGTACAGTCTCCTACCTCTTCTTTAATATAACTAAATAACAATCATAATAATAATAGATAATATAATAATAAAATATAATAATAATTACTTGAATAAGATATATAATAATAATATTAATAATATCTTGCTAATTATAATGTAAATACATCATCATCCATCCTCACTAATAATATAGTAACTCGAATAAGTCTAATGACAGTTGCAAGAAGATGAAGCTTATGACGTACAGAAAAGCAAAGCCTTATGACATTACAGAAGAGAAATCTAATTACTGACATTAACAAAGAGGAAGCTTATGAACGTTTTGCAAGAAAAAGGAGCTTTTGACATTAACCAGAAGCGAAGCTTATGACGTTGGCAAACAAGAGGAAGCTTATGACGTAGGCAGAAGAGGACCGCTAATGACTAAAAAGTTTGCAATGCAAAGAACCTATGACATACAGCACAGAGGAAGGCTATGGAACGTTGGGCCAGAAAAGAAGCTTATCGACGTTGCAGAAAGCAAGCTATGACGTTACACGAAAAGAAAGCTTAATGACTTGCAGAAGAGGATAGCTATCTGAAAGTTGCAGAGAGGAAACTTAATGACGTTTGCAGAAGAGGAACTTCATGACGTTACAAGAGAAGAGAGCTTGATGACATTCACAGAAGATGAAAGCTTATGACGTTGCAAGGGGAAACTCTATGACGTAAGCAGAAAGAGGAAGCTTATGAACGATACAAGTTTTAGTTTTTTTAAAGGTTTCTTTAAATTTTTTGCTTTCTCCGGCAGCAGCGTCGTTTCCTTGTGCAGCTATGCGCACCGCTCCTCAAACCGACACCGTCCCAATCATCGCGCTGTCAAGACCAGACGGCCGACAGGTTGTCAGCTAAAGGAGGAATCTCAATTCGTTCCATCAAGAGCCATAGATCATCATTTAAGTCTTCTCGCCTTCTTGGCTCATGCTGGTGAGATTCTTTGAAAACTAATAATATAACGACTGAGATAGATAGTTCAGTAGATATTATTATTTTTTTCCGCGTTGCTATACCCACTATCTACTAGTCGGCGCAGTAGAGTTCGAAACCACAGGTGAGAGCTTTAGAAGTTAGCAGTAATGCGTAAGGCTACTGGCACGAGTTTAGGGTTAGGCGTTGTTAGAGTTAAGGTTAGAGTTAAAGGTTAGACGTTAAGGGTTATGGGTTAGAGTCAAGGTTAAGAGGTTTAAGACGCTTAAGTGGATTTGCGGGGGATAATGGTATAGAAATGGGTTAGGGTTAAAGGTTAGAGTCTAGGGGTGGTCTTAGGGTCAACGGGAATTAAAAGATCGGGGTAACGCAGCTGAGCACATCATTGCTGGTTAAGAAGTTGAAATCGTGTTTGTTTCGCTCTAACCATGCGTGATGTAAGCCCCCCCGCCGTCGATGTGTGCGTCTCTCCACAGGAACTTTAGCCCGCACCGCATCATCCAAGCAATGAACATCGGAGATTTCCTGCCTGATCGCCCACCTGTGCTGTCATCCGAGATCCGGCAGCAACCGGTACTTGATAAAATCCAAATATCTTCATCATTATTCTTCCCCGTGATATTATTCATTAGATAGAAAGATGTCATAGTTAATCACTTAAAATTTTTTTTTTCTATGCCATCGGTACAACATTGATAGCAATGGTTTATCCATCGATCACAACATTTAACCAATAATTCTTCTCACCTATTTCAAAAATAATCGTTAATTAAAAAATAGGCAACCGTTCGTCGTGCTGATTGTCGTGACGCACGTCAATTTCTCTTGCAGGAGCTCTGCAAAGCCCGGTCGATCTGCCTACACTACTTCTTCAACGGCTTCGTTCGGCCTTCATGTTATCTCAGAGGGACTTCACATCTACTCGCTGATCGGGCAGATAGTGCTAACCAACGGCATATTGAAGCCAGTGCGAAAAACCGCTGGCTCGGCTGGTGTGAGTATGTCGCGAATTGCCGAATTAAGCGTAACTGAGGCCAAACATCTACTACTTGTTCGCTCCCTTTATCTTTCTCTTCGGCTCGCGTGATTCATTCTCTGTCTCTCTTCGGTTTCTCTTTCTCTCTCATCTACTCTCTCTCATCTCTCCTCTCTCTCTCTCGTGCGCGCCGAGGCTTTTTCCCTTCCGCTCGCCGCTCTTTCCCTCGTGCGCTCTCTCTTTCTCACTCTTATTTCCTCGCTCTCTCACTCCCTCTCCCACTGTCTCTTTCTTTCTCTCTCTCTCTCTCTCTACATCTCTCCCTCTCTCACTGTCTCTCTCTCTCTCGTTCTGTCTGTCTCAATCTCTAACTCCCACTATCAGCTCTTTGCCTGCATATACTCAGCATGTTTAATTATATACTTTTCTGTTCGTTCTAGTTGCTCCTGCTGTTGTCGTCGGCTGTTCTGTGGCGTTACTGTACGAATACTACGGTACCAGCACTCAGTACGTATACAATCACACAGCTATAGCATCCTCTGTCTCATCCCGTCGCCACGTATTCTAACGACATTATGCGACATTATGACGACATTGCGATCTCTCTGTGCACCGAAAAATAATTCCACGGCCAACTGTTAAAAAGTAGCCCAAGGCGTCAAGAACGACATCGGGGAATCGAAGTGCATTTAGCACTATATATCGCAAACAAATAATAGTTTATATAATACATTTATATTCATAATAATCATTAACAAATAAAAATTAACGTTACTTTTACTTTTATTTGCCAGAATCCGCCATGATGACTATGCAATAATTTAATCAGATAATATTTTTTATATAATAGCAGAATGACTTGCACTTTATTTATCCACTTGCAGTCGCATCAGCTCTCTATGAATATATTCGGAGCCAACTATTTGAACATTTCAAATGCCCTGGATCTCTGGCAAATTGTGCTAAATTACTATTATTAATACACCATTAGAAAGCGTTTGATAATCTTGTGTATGACGCACAATAAGCCGCATTTCGAAAATTAGCACAAGAGACTGGTTTGCATATTATCAAGAGCATATAATACCTATTATTATTAGGTATTATTAGCTCTTGATATTATTAATAATTAAAATTGATTCATTGTCAAAACAAGAGCCCCCCTCCCCGCGAACTGTACAACGCTGCACGCGCTCGACCATAGAATTAATATAGATAACCTATCTAGTCTATAGATACAGATAGTCTATCTATATTATTTCTATGGGCTCGACTCTGGCCATCGTGGTTGGATGCGGGAAATTCGTGTTATACACGTGGCAAGAAACTGGTGCGTTCGTTAACTCATCTCTCATCGTTTCTCATCATCATCATCATCATCATCATCATCATCATCATCTTCATCTCTCATCATCATCATCATCATCATCATCATTATCATCTTACATCTTCAGCTGCTGGCTCGACGTGTCATCGCCGCTCGTCGTGACGGCGTTCGTTCCAAACGGCATCATGATCGTCTGCGCTCTGATCCTGAACGCCGACGTGCTGCAGAACTCGCAGTTCACGTGCGACGGCGATCACACAAACTGCGTCGATAAATCGTCCGAGAAGGAGCCGGCGGCCGAATGCACGTGCGACGAAGGCTACGAAAAACTGCAACCGACAGACGTGCACTGCGTCCGTGAGTCACAGTGCATCTCCTACCTCTGCCTTTAATATAAATAATAACAATAATAATAATAATAATAATACTGATAATGATAATAATAATAATATTGCTAATAATAATGTAAAATAATCATCATCATCATCCTCACAATAATATAGAACCGAATATGCTTATGACGTATTAGAAGAGGAAGCTGATGACGTAGCAGAAGAGGGAGCTTATGACATTACAGAAGAGGAAGCTTATGACGTTGCAGAAGAGGACGCTTATGACGTTGCAGAAGAAGAAGCTTATGACGTTGCAGAAGAGGGAGCCTATGACGTAGCAAAAGAGGAAGCTTATGACGTGGCAGAAAAGGAAGCTTATGACGTTGCAGAAGAGGAAGCTTATGACGTTGCAGAAGAGGAAGCTTTTGACGTTACAGAAGAGGAAGCTTATGACGATACAATGTTTAGTTTTTTTAAAGTTTTTTTTAATTTTTTGTTTTCCGCGCGCGTCGTTCTGCAGCTATGGCGCCACCGACTCCATCAACCGACACGCCCATCATTCGCGTTGTCAAGACAACGGCCCAGGTTGTCACTAAAGGAGGAAGCTCATTCTTCATGAGCATGCTCATCATGAGTCTTCTCGCCTTCTTGGCCATCTGGTGAGGTCTTTTGAAAACTATAATATACGACTAGTAGATAGTTAGTAGATTATTATATTTTCCGCGTTGCTATAACTATCTACTAGTCGGCGCGTAGGTTCGAAAAAGGTGGAGAGCTAGGGTTAGAGGTAAGGCCGTAAGGGTTAGGGTTAAGGTTAGAGTTAGGGTTAGAGTTAAGGTTAGAGTTAGGGTTAGGGTTAGGGTTAAGTTAAGGGTTAGGTTAAGGGTTAGACTTAGGGGATTGGCGGTGATATGGTTAGAGTTGGGGTTAGGGTTAGGGTTAGAGTTAGGGGTGGTCTTAGGGATCAAGGGGTTAGAATCCGGGGTTACGCAGCGGACCACATCATTTGTGCTGGTAAGAGTTGAAATCGTGTTGTTTCGCTAACATGCGTGATGTACATGCGTCGATGTGTGCGTCATCCCACAGGAACTTTAGCCCGCATCGCATCATTCACATGAACATGGAGATTTCCTTGCTGATGGCCCACCTGCTGCTGTTCATCGGAGATCCGGCACAACCGGTACTTGATTAATCAATTCTTCATCGATTATTTCCCGATATATATTCAATTTATTCATTAGATAAAATTCATTTATCACTTAATTATGCATCGGTAAACATTGATAGTCAATGGTTATTCATCGATCAACATTTATAACCAATAATTCTTCTCACTTATTTCAATAATCGTTAATTAAAAATGGCAACCGGTTGCGTCGTGCTGTTGTCGTGACGACGTCATTTCTCTTGCAGGAGCTCTGCAAAGCCGTGTCGATCTTGCTACACTACTTCTTCACGGCTTCGTTCGCCTTCATGTTTCTCGAGGGACTTCACATCTACTCGCTGATGGCGCAGATAGTGCCACGCAACGGCATATTGAACCGTGCCGAAAACACGCTGCTCGGCTGGTGTGAGTATGTGCGAATGCCGATATAGCGTGACTGAGGCAAAACTCTCTACTTGTCGCTCCGTTTCTTTCTCTCACTCGCTCGATTTCTCTGTCTTTCTCTCTCTCTCTCTCTCTCTCTCTTTCTCTTTCTCTCTCTCGTGCGCGCGCTTTTTCCCTCTCGCTCGCGCTCTTTCCCTCGTGCGATCTCTCTTTCTCACTCTCATTTCCTCGCTCTCTCACTCCCTCTCTCACTGTCTCTCTCTCTCTCGTTCTGTCGTTGTCCTTCAATCTTTTAAACTCCACCTATCAAGCTCTTCTGCCTTGCATGTATAGCCCGAGCATGCTTCAATTAGGTATACTTTTCTCGTTCGTACTAGTTGCTTCCGTGCCTGTGTCGTCGGCTGTCCTGCCTGGCCGTCCTACCTGTACGCAATACTACGGTACCAGCACTCCCAGTACGTATTAACACATCACACAGCTATAGCATCCTCTGTCTCATCCCAGTCGCCACGTATTCTAACGACATCTATGGCGACCATTGGTATGACGACATTGCCGATCTCTTCTGGCACCGAAAAATAATTCCACGGGCCAACTGTTAAAACGTAGGTCCAAGCGTCAAAGACACGACATCGGGCGAATCGAAGTGCATTTACACTATATATCGCCAAACAAAAATAGTTTCCTATTATAATACACCTTTATATTCATAATTAATTCATTAACAAATAAAATTAACGTTACTTTTACATTTTACGTTTTGCCAGAATCCGCCATGATGGACCCTATGCAATATTTATCACCATAATATTTTTCTATAAAATAGCAGAATTGACTGTGCACTATTATTTATCACTATGGCAGGCGCATCAGCTCTCTCATGAAGATATCGGGGCAACGCCCCACTATTTTAACATTTCAAAGCCCTTGGGATCTCTGGCCAAACTTGTGCTAACTTGACTATCTATTAACCCACTTTCACACCATTAGAAAGCCGTTTAGATAATCTGGGTAGGACGCCCACAAGTAGCCGCATTTCCAGAAAAATCTAGCACACGAGACTTGGCTTGTGGGCATATTTATCAAGAGCATATGGAATACCCCTATTAATTATAGGTATTATTTGTAGCTTCCCTTGACTATTATTGAATACATTAAAATTGATTCATTGTCAAAAACCAGAGCCCCCCTCCCCGCGAACTGTACAAACGCCCTGCCACGCGGCTCGACCATAGAATTAATATAGATAACCTATTCTAGTCTATAGATACAGATAGTCTATCTATATTATTTCTATGGCTCGACTCGGCGCATCGTGGTTGGATGCCGGGGGAAATTCGTGTTATACACGTGGCAAGAAACTGGTGCGTCGTTAACTCATCTCTCATCGTTTCATCATCATCATCATCATCCATCATCATCGATCATCATCATCAATCTTCATCTCTCATCATCATCGATCATCGATCAATCATCATTATCATCTTACATCTTCAGCTGCTGGCTCGACGTGTCATCGCCGCTCGTCGTGACGGCGTTCGTTCCAAACGGCATCATGATCGTCTGCGCTCTGATCCTGCTTGAAAGCAGCGGCACGGCAAACTTCCGGCAGCTTGACGACGTCGACAGACCCCAGCTCCTGAGTGCCCAGTGAGTAATTAAAGCACTAGAGTGGGGGGAATATGTGTGCTAGTGGACGTTTATGTGATATAATCGATATAATTATATATATATATATATATATATATATAGGGCCGTAGCTAGCCGGAGGGCACAGGGGCACTTGCACCCCACCCCCAGAAAAAAGTAGATACAATACATGGTCAAAGGCAGTCACCTTCCCAGAACACACCATGCACTTGGCTTTGCCCCCATGTAAATTGGTTAGCTACGCTTATGATATCATTATAAGTATACAATATATATATATTAAATTTTAGCTAATTAATTACACATGCGAGGTAATCACTTCACTACTATGTACGCGGTTCATTAGTTCGTAATGTTTCGGAATCTGCTTCGTTTTTCTCTCCGTCTTGATTCGACACCAAACTCCGATTTCTCGAGTAGTTTGAAACCGAAATTCCGTTTCCCCGGCGTACAGGATCAACCAGAAGGCGAACATGGTCATTCTGCCGATGATGTCCATCTCCTGGGTGCTGGGCGTGATGGGATACGATTACCAGGATCTCTCCCTGTTCTCCCTATTCGGAGTGTTTTGTTCGATCACGGGATGGATGATGTTTAGCAGTCATTCGCTGGGCAACGAAAAGGTACCGTTGGCACGTTGCCAAATATATCGTTTTGTGTTATATTAATTATGTTGATAATTCGCGTTCGTGGTCACGGTTCCACGCTGTCGCTATGTCACCGGAGTGTTTCATTGTTTCCGCAGGTGCGAGCGATATTCCAGCAGCTTTGGTTTAAGGTGATCAGCTGCTTCTGTCCACGAAAGGTAAGCTTGTCGCCATGACGACGCACCCGACGCCGTGAAACAGACGAGCGCTTGGAATTTTCTTCTGGTTTACACGTCTGCATGTTGCTTACAGTTATATATGCATTTTATTACAGTTGTATGGTTGTATATACGTTGCTATTAATAGTCGGAAGCGGGCTTTAGAATTTGGCAAAATGCGTAAAGGTAAAGGTAAGGGTAAAGTAATGGCACTGAATTATTTAAATATGAGCTAGAATACGGTTGCATTCAAATCGATGCATTATTACCGTGAACATTTTCATATCAGTGTTCTACAAGAGTTTAAAAAAACGTGGAAAATGAGACCAGATGAAAATTCTTAATTCCCCTGCCACACGCATCTCCTTGTACTCGTCCCTGCTATTGCTATCGTAGTGCACGTCAGTGTATGGAAATGCAAATAGAGGAAGCATGGCATATTATACGTAGTAGGCCTCCGCCTGCTATAGGAGTCGACCATAGCTGGTGCATGGTATCAAGAGCTAATAATACCTTATATAGTTTTAATATTATCAGGAGTAAATGAAAACAACTTTTGTTTTTATCCACTCCAGTTATTAGTTATTATTTCCAAAGTGGATCACGGCATTAGCCGGTGGCTTCTGGGTTGACCGTGTCCCAACCTGGGACATAGGGATTCAATCCAGAATTTTTCCCAGGATGTGTGCTGTTCCCAGTAGTGCGATTTTCTGCACTTCTTGGGCAGTGTGTTGGCTTGGGAGTTCCTTAAGGTTCTTCTCAAAACCATTCTTTAGAGAGCCAAGGGCTCCAACCACCACTGGTACAATTCTCGTCTTTGTATGCCACATCCTCCTAATTTCAATCTCCAGATCTTTGTACTTGGTGAGTTTGTCCCTTTCCTTCACCATAATGTTAGAGTCATCTGGTACGGCTACGTCAATCAACAGGCATCGTTTTTCTTTCCTGTTGTGGAGCACTATATCAGGGCGGTTTGCAGGTATCGTGCGATCTGTCTGCACCGCCATATCCCACGTTATGGTAGTATCTCCGATGTTGGTAACTGGTCTCGGAGTATGTTCATACCACTTGTCAGATACTTTCTCACCAAGTTCACTGCAGATTGACCAGTGCAGATAGC
>NW_014579212.1:23059-26008 GCF_000485595.1 Priapulus caudatus
TTATTATTATTATTATTATTATTATTATATATTATTATTATATATATTTTATTAATATATTATACTATTTATATTAATAGATTATAAAATATTATTAGCTCTTGGCTCTTGATTGTGTATAATAATATAGTATTTGAACAGATAAACTAGGCCGACACTGCGAAATGCTCGATCTTCCGCATCTTGCCCGTGTGTGCGCTTTGCATGCAAATATACAGGTTCAAAAACGCTTTGATTCTAACAGGCAAGAAACATGAACAAGATTTACGAGGATGAGTTTGACATGAACGATGACGTGTGGGCCGTCGCGCCAGGAAGCAAAATGAAACACTTGTGGTGAAAGGGTACTAGTGTATGATGTACACATCTCCCCGAGCATGGCTGTTGTTTTTACCCCCTGTACCCCCTCACCTCTTAGTACTGCAGGCAGTATACCTAACATTGCTAGTGCTAGAGTCTAGTCTATACCCTCACGTCAACTCGTGGTCTTGGGTCTGTTCGTCTGCGTTTTTCAGAACCAGCAAAGCATGTACTTTTTCTAGGCCGTGGATTTACGGTATTCATGTACACGTTTTCATACGCGTGTTAGATTGTGTATGGGGCGTGTTGGTTGTTGGCTTGACCAGTACTATGGCATGTTTGTAACCGTTGTCAAATGTCTTTCACAGTTGTGTATATTATATGTACCGTGGATCTCAGAAGTATGAGATCTATAATTCGTTGATAGTTTTGTGTTAGCGAGATCTATAGCATACGTGTAGTGCGTGTACCGATGTAGTTCCTCGTGCGTCCAGTCCATGTCTTAGAAGTTGCAGTGGGGAAGGAATATAGGGACGAGATGCTGGGGGTGTTGCAAGCAAATGGACGCAATCTTGCTGTTGACATTTTCATACAATGTCGATGAGCGGAGTGTATATTAGCCTTCTGTCATTGCTGTGCCGATGCTGTTATAGAACAAAAACATTTATTCCAATACAGTTTCTTTCGCTCGAAATATTGAACCCTATTTGCCGGCTAAGAGCCATCGAGGATTACTTGCAATTGGCCTTGCAAACTCTGCAGGCGCTTACTTCTTTCTCTGGATCGATGTAATCACGGGCACAAACCTCAAATGCTATTTTTATTGGCAGGCTGCGAAGATGCGAGCCGACAGAGCAAAGGTACACCCGGATGAGGTCTATGGACTAGACGATGAGTCAGAGGCCTTCATCTACAATCGCAACCGCATGAAGATGCTGTGGTAACCATGGTTACGCATTGGCGGACGCGCACGACGTTGAAAACTCTGTGGTAATCGGTGCGACATCTAGACGGTGAAATAGAAGCAAAGAACGTATATAATAGCATATATCGTATACCGTCTAGACGCATTATATACGGTCTTTGATAGAAGCGGGAATATGGCGTCGTATTAATTGATTTTTTTCTTCATATATGCTCGGATCTTTGATATATCTTTCTCATAATTCTATGCATTACTGCTAGACTCTGAACCAGACTTTTCCCATCATCATCTATCAGTAGCTATACACTCATATACATCAATGTTAAGATGATAAGACAAGTGTACCTGGGTAAATTAAAGGGAGCTAGTGGCCGCTCCGCTGGCTCTTATAGTTATTCCACCTATTGGTTAGACTGGCACCTACCGTTTACTAAAGATAAAAACAACACGAAGCAAGTTTAATAATACCACGTATAGCACTCGGTGTAAAAAGAACACATTTGTTAGCCACATGGTAATACTGCACATCAACTACAAAAGCACAACATTTCTCTCACATTAAAAAGACGCTTAGCAAAATTACGCGCTGGTCATCGGCACCAGTATAGGGATGCCTATTAGCTACCCGTGATCGTATGTGTGGTTACGCGTGAGTGTGTGTAGTACACCCTTGCTAGCGTCTAAGTGAGTACAGATAATAATAGACTATAACGAATAGTATGAACGTATTCATGAATCTCTTTAATAGCGTATACTTATAACTAGCAGGTACGCGACTCGCGAGTAACCTCACATAACTTACGAGGTTTAGGCTGTGCAGTAGCTGTCTTTAAACAATATCGTTTATCTGTAGTTGGTATAACACTATCGCTCTGTTCTCTCTCTCTGGTCGAACACGCGGTTATATACTGACATATAGCTAGACACGCCCACCTATTGTTTCTAGTCCGTCCGCGTACTACATGCTTGTCAATAATTGGCTCATTCTACCCTGTCCCGTGTCCTGTCTATTCCCGCGTTACAACTTTAGACAGCTGGCCATGCATGTATGCCAAACCAGAACAATAGGTTATTCCTATCTATTTACTTATGTGTCATTCGACGGTATTACAAGTGCTAGTACTTAGTAGTAGGCCTATAGTAGTAGTAATAGTAGGGCCTACTATTAATTATTGTAACATATACTTGTAGTAATAGAAGTATTCGTAGGTGTGCATAGAATTGTATGACCCTGAGTGAAGACGTGTGTAAACACAATTTCTTGTGTAGTCGAGTAAACAGTGTGTCGCCATGCTCTCTATCCTTGTACCGAACTGCATGTCAAGCAGGTACGAGTCTGACTCTATGTCAGGGGCGTAAATCCGTACCGAGGAGTGGGGGGGATGATCGGCGATAGCCGGGGGCGAAATTAACCTTGGCTGCCGCAGGCAGGCCTGCGTGCCGTAGGCATGCCAGTGCTAGGGGGGTCTGGGAGCATGCCCCCCAGAAAATTTTGAAATATTTAAGCCATTTTCCTGCAATCTGAGGCACACTGTGGGCCATATTCTCATGTCTGATGACACTATCTCAACCCTAGACTCAACCCTACAAGTTAGGATCCAAAACACTTTTCATGAATTTTAAGAGAGCGTACACAGTTAGGTTACT
The DNA here is from genome assembly GCF_000485595.1 of Priapulus caudatus. Lineage (NCBI taxonomy): Eukaryota > Metazoa > Priapulida > Priapulimorpha > Priapulimorphida > Priapulidae > Priapulus > Priapulus caudatus. The sequence goes on from NW_014579212.1 coordinate 25,932, forward strand.
ATATAGTAATAATACATGTATTAAAACACAGGTAAGAATTGCAATTTCTCACAATTTCACGTGTTTTTGTATGTTTG
>NW_014579212.1:26018-27626 GCF_000485595.1 Priapulus caudatus
AAGGATATGCAATATCAAGGATATGCAATATTTAGAAATTCATGTTAAAATTGATAAGCAGTTTATACATGCATAAGCACCCATACATGTAGACTACTCCAAAATAGTATGACGTACATGTATACATGGGCGGATCCGGCTTTTTGAAAAAGAGAGGGTCCAGTAAGAAATAAAGGGCACTTTTATAAAAAAAAAAAAGGTGCCGAAGGCAGGTTATGCGACGTGTCTAAGGGGACTTAGGGGCCTGCCACTTAGGGGGGGGGTTAGGGGGACCTCCCCCAAGAAAAATTTTAAAAATTGGTGCATTCTGAGAGCATCTAAGCAGTAATTTTGATGTCTAGAATGCAAGATGGAATTCCCAATTTTTAAGCAGAAAATTATCTTTTATGTGTTTTCCCTTTTTTGGGGTAAAAAAGGGGGGTTCGGACCCCCTGGACCCCCCCTCTGGATACACATACCACATCCAACTGAGAAACAAGTCTACTGAAATAAAATCTGTGATAATAAAGAGTATATTACGTTAATTTAAAGTAAGGGGTGGGGGTCTGGGGGTCTTGCCCCAGGAAATTCTTGAAAATTGGGTCACCTGAAAGGTAAATTCCTGCATTCTGAGAAGGATACATACAATTCTAGATTCAGAAAAATGAAAAGCCCTTAAAAATAGGAAAAAATAGGAATTTGTCCAGAAAATAGGAGAAAATAGGAATTGCCCAGAAAATAGGAAAAAATAGGAATTTGTCCAGAAAATAGGAGAAAATAGGAATTGCCCAGAAAATAGGAAAAAATAGGAAAAATAGGAACTTGACGCCCTACATGTATCCTGGCTATTGTATATGTAACGCCCCTATACGGGTACAGGGGGCTAAAATGATAAAAGATGAGAAGAACACAATTACTTGGTTGTGAAAATGGCGTCAGCATGTGGAATGGCCACAATTTATTACTCTCATAATTGTCACCATAACCAAAACATTCATAATCATAAAGAGTAAAAAATATACAAACAGTCATGAACCTCAAAGTAACAAGAACTTGTTCATGCTTCAGTCTTAAATTGACCAATAAATCAAACTAATGACATAAACTACAAATCTTTTCATATGCTCGGCTTCCTCCAAAGTTCTATTCACGACACAATTAAGGTCTTAATGCTTCTATATGCATTTGTAATAAAAGTCTTATTCCTCAACTAATCCGATAATAACCCAATTTAAATTACAGTGTGAACGCAGCTCACATTCTGATAATACATATTAAATCACTGTTATTATCACATATCTTGGTCTTTCTGCACTTCCGGCTTGGTTTCACAGTTTTCGAGGAGATCACAAGGGAGCAACATGTTCCGATGGAGGACTCGCTCTTTCCCTGGACCACTTTCTGGTCTCACTTCGTACACAGGCAAGTCGTCTCCCATCTGTTTTACCACACGATATACTCGGTCCTCCCAGTATGCTTTCAGCTTAGCTGGTCCCTCGGTTCGTTGCATATTTCGGACCAGAACACGATCTCCAGGCGACACTGCTGCAGTTTTCGCCCTTTTGTCATACATTTGTTTCCTTCGGTCTGCTGTTTGACCCATGTTCTTGGTGGCAATGTCATACGCTT
>NW_014579212.1:28246-36397 GCF_000485595.1 Priapulus caudatus
CAGTGAGCTCCTCCAGACAACTCTCCATACATCTTTGAAAGACTGCCGGGGCATTTGTGAGTCCAAATGGGATCCGATTCCATTCATACAAACCCCATGGAGTGATGAAGGCTGTCATGTGCTTGCATTCCTCGGAAACAAATCCTTGGTGGTACGCCTTCCCTTGATCGAGGGTGGAGAACCACTGGTTTCCTCCAAGGCTGTCAAGGACATCTTGTATCCGGGGGATGGGTTGTCTATCGGGAATCGTCTTTGCATTCAGTGCCCGATAATCTATGCATAGTCGTAATGATCCATCACGTTTTCTGACACACACCACTGGAGAGGAGTAAGGGGATGACGACTTCCGTATCCATTCCCTTCTCAACAAACCCTGGATGTAGTCCTTTACTTCACGAAGGAGGGGGCGGGGGATTGACATGTACGTTTTCTGCACTGGGACTTGATCTGAGAGGTTGATTTTCATGTGGAGATCACTTATCTTCCCAATATCTTCATCTCCTGTAGAAAATGCATCTTTTTCTCCTCTCAGCATTTCCAGTACAGTGGCCTTTTGGGTGGAAGATAGATGATCAAGTTGGAAGTTTGAGAGCCAGTCACCGTCAGCACACGTGGCCTTGACTTCACCAACTGTTGCGTCGTCGTTAGGTGGGATGGGTTCAAGGTCAGCGATTGACTCCAGTGAAGCAATTACAGTCTGCTTGGGAAGGAAGACATTTCCTTTGGTATTGTTGGTCACCATAACCTTGACCTTGCTGAACTTGCCATTTCCTATCTCCACAACAGTGGGTTGCACTTCCAACGATTCGAGCAGTGAAGGGTCCAAGGCTGGTTCTAGCAGGGCGGTGATACCTTGTAAGCATCCGGCGTGAATCTTGCAGGTGATGGCAGAGGTACCCGGGGGAATGCACCGTGTTCTCCTTCCAGATTTCACTGGTCGGGCCGGTGTCTGATCGGGCGTAGTTATTATGTCAATAACGGCATTGACTGTTGGTTGAGGGTGATGTGGAAGTACTGCAGCCATGAGTGCAATAACATCTTTGGTTGATGTGTGGGAGTTGGTAACAACTTCTGCAATCACGTTGTACCCAAGTATGATGTGGCTATTTGTGCTGGATGCGGTCACGAGGAAAGGTACTATGATTTCTGCCTTTCTTGGACTGTTCAAAGACACGCATAACTCCACATATCCAAGGAAGGGTATGGTTGTGTTGTTGGCTGCAGTCAGGTGTAGTGGGCTGTCAGGGAATAAGCTTGCAATAGGTTGTATCTTCTCCTGCGGGTGATGCCGCTGTAGCCATTCTTGAGACATTACCGAAACTTGCGCTCCTGTATCCCATAGCGCTTCCGTCTTCTCTCCCCCGATGTGGCATGTGAGATTACATTTTTCACCCACCAGTTGTGCAACTCTTTTCCCATTCCCTGAGGCGTGGAAGGCATTTATTGATTGCCGGGACGTGGTTGGTTTGGGTGCTCCATGTCCCGTTGGGGCACCCTGTTGCCGTTTCCCTGCTTTCTGCAGCCCCTTGCGAAATGCTCACTGCTGCCGCATCTGAAACAATGGGAACAGCTGTCCCCCTGACCGGCTTCTTGGCAGCTGGGACATCCTCGTCTACGACGCGGATATGAAGGAGGCTGTGGAGGGGTGTAGGTTTTCATTTCGGTCTGCACAATGGACCTTATTGCTGCCTTCATTTGCTCCCAGTCAGTTAAGCTCTTACGGCCCTCATCTTTCGTTGGGTTTTGTTCTTTGGGTTTCGCTTCCTGTTCTGGGTGTGCCGAAACCTCATTTACGGGGCTGGTATGGCTGGGTTTCCGGAACAACTTCTGCCGTCGCTCTGCCTCGTGCCCGACGGCTACGGTCAGGGTTTCCAAGAGGGCTTCGTCGGGACCATCACCCACAAGGAAGGGGTTCAACTCCTGTCTGATGATGTCGTTCTGAAGACCTGTTGAGACAGTATGCAGGAACATCCGTTAAACTTGCTCTTCTCCATAGGTGACGCCAGAGCCAGCTTCCTTGCAGGCAAACAAGATCTTTTGTCTTAAGTCCATTGCCCTCAGAACAAAGTCATGTTCGGTCTCCTTCCTATCCTGTGCAGCCGTGGATAGTTCCTGAAAGAGAGCTGTGGCGTCCTTCTCACGGTAGTGTGAGCGCAGGATCTTTCGTAGCGTAGGGAGATCAAGCCCTGCTCTCCCTTCCAGGTAGCTCCTGAGTCGCAGGCCAGGGCTTATAGACCTTATGACCTGCTCCGTCACCTCCTCCTCTGTGAATCCCTTTCGCAGTCCGCTGTCAACCTGGCGAATCAGGCTGGAAAATGATAGGCGGTCCTTCTGCTGGGGCTCTCCTATCTGCCCCATTATCCTAAACTCTCGACGAAGGGATACGTTTCCGATATGGAGGGGACGCAGGGATTCTTCTATTGTAGACTGGGGCGTTTGATTGGTGTTGTGCTCCGGCTGGCCACTTGGTATTTGGGCAGGCTTTTCATCAGGACCCTCCCCATTTACCCTCTTAACCAGTACCTCCTTAACACTCAACCATACTGCCTCACCTTCGTCTTCATGATCCTCAACCTCTTCACTGCTCAGGTAGCGTTGGAGGAGCCGTAGCAGTCCCGCCAGTCCCTTCGCCTTAGCCTTAGTGATGTCTGCCTCCAGGAGTTCTAGAGTCTTAGCCACCTCGATGAGCTCCTCCTCAGTGCCCGCCTTCAGCATCCCGAGCACATCGGCCATCAACTCCCCCATATTAGCCATCTTGTTGAGACTGTGCAGTTTGGGTTGTACGTAGCTAAGTTTACTGCCTCCTTGGGGTAGACGTCGCCAAGCCGCGGTCTGGTCCGATTAGTTTGGATGATGCCTAGCTAGTAACACTGCAGGACAGCTGCAGACATTACAGGACTATACACCATCCGGGTGGTGCTTCCAGAAATGTAACGCCCCTATACGGGTACAGGGGGCTAAAATGATAAAAGATGAGAAGAACACAATTACTCCGTTCTGAATGTATTTCTCTCTCAAATTATCTCTTACTTGTGAAATAACATATCAATCATAATCTCAAAAGTGTCACTCAAAAACATTCTTATAGCAAATCATTCATTATATAAAAGAAGCTTACCTAAAATGATAAAAGATGAGAAGAACACAATTACTTGGTTGTGAAAATGGCGTCAGCATGTGGAATGGCCACAATCACACCCTACCCATTGTTCTCTCATCTCGAGTCTCCATTTTTCAGGGGGGAGGGGAGTTGAAGCTCCTCAAGAGGTGCAAATTGAGCTTGATACTTGTGAAGGGCTATATTTTGGTACATGTATGCTCAAATAGTAGTTATATCTTTTGGTTAGGTTATTTTCCAATTGCATTGAATAAAACAGAAATGGGGGGGGCATAATTAAACAGACAAAACAAACAAGTCTGTTTGATCAGGATTACATATAGATACCACGCAGCGCTTAGCAACCAGTCCACGGTTACACGGCGAACAAGGGATGGGGATGGGGATTGACGCCTGCTACGTTTACAATATTACAGATTGCTCGTCTGCAATGGCGAAGATAAGCAAACAGAGAGAAAAAAAGCCAGGTAAATAACACATGCACACGCACGCGCATGCGCGCACAGCACGCAGGCACGCTCGCCATGAAGGCACACGCAAACACACGCATGCACGCACGCACACACACGCAAGCACGCACGCATGCACACACAAACATACGCACCCGTACGCGCAAACGCACGCACACAAATACACGCAAACGCACGCACAGGTACGCAAACACGCACGCACACGCGCACCCATACAATGACCCATATTTAGTTCGCTGTATCTTATGTACAAATACAAGGGACAGTCCCTGGTTCCCATGTCTGTGTCTTATGTCCTTCTTTGCTCCGCAGTGTACGCAGTACACATACTACTAATCGACGAACTATAACTGCCATTTTAACCCTTTTACCTAATATGCGTGTTCACACGATGGTCTCATATACGCACGCACGAACGCACACACGCACGTCTGTGATACTTATATACTATATAAATGACTCGCATAAATATATAAATAAATGAATAAATATATATAAATATATATATAGAAAATATTGAAATGACAACAACTGGAGACATAATTATGCACTAAAGTTTTCACTTTATTAGCTCTTTGAAAAAAGTGAATTGTCTCGTTGTCGTCATTTCAATATTTTCGGTGTAATTTAACTTGCATTTGAAAACCTGAACTTCTTATATATATATATATATATATATATATATATATATACTGGACAAAAGCCCGGTCATAGAATCCCCGAATCCGTGCCGGAGGTACACGGAGGGATGGAATAAGGAGACTTGTGACAGCTAGAACACTGACCCAGAATGACTATGACATAGGGGCCAGAATCACGACTCATGGAGATCAACATCGTAACAGCGCGGAAAGGGAGGGGCGCGATCACCGCCACGCATATTAGTTAGGGGAGATAGCAGTGGCAATCCGCACTCTGCCGGCTTGTCGGGAGGGCCGGTTGGTCAGAAGGGGAGCTAAATGGGAATCTGTGACGTAAGGGAAGAAACGCGATCGCGGACACGGGGCGCGCCGTATCAATAGGCGAAGCCACCGTTCTCGGGAGGCTTCTGGGGGCCAGCACCCGCTGAGAAAGGTGTAGTGTGTAGTACACGCGTCATCTTGCTTTCGGTAGTGCACAGAAACCTCATGTATTGTATAAAAGATTGAGTAAACACCAGTGAACGTTACTTCTTGTCTTGTCTTGTCTCTATCAGTCTACTACAGACCTTCTACTAAGGTAGTGCGAATCAAATGTCTACAATATATATAAGAACCACTTCAGCCTGAAACAGAAAATCACGGGTTTTTTATGCGGGTGTTTACTGTATTCACGCCGTAGTAAATAGAATTGCTCGAAAACCCACACACACATATAGTCTAACGCACTTGGAACTATTTGTAATTGATAACTGCGTTTCGGCGGGGATATCTGCTTGTCACGAGGGTTCCTTTTGGACGTATATATTATATATAATCTACGTTTTCTAAAATTAAAACTTTCTGCGTCTGCTTTTATATTAACTAACGCCTGCAATACGAGTCGGATAAGTGAAACAATATGAAGCATAAATTTGGCCAGCTCGGCAGCAATTGCGCATTTGCAGATTTATTTGGTAACCAACTAGACTGTATATATAATATATTGTTGTGATAAATAATAAAACGTGAGATGAGTTACAAACTGAATAACCTGTCAATTTTTTTTATAATAAAATGCGGTAAATTTGTCACAAACGATTTCGCTTCTCGCATTATTGCCAACTAACAAACAATAGTTTAGCATAAATCCCAAACAGTCGCGTCAGTAATCACTACATTAACGTCTTATATATATACAGGCGCGCAAATCCATTTTGAAATGGGGGGGACACCAGTAGCGAGCACGCGAAGGGGGGCCCTCCCCCAGAAACATTTTGAAATCAGACCCCCTCAGCTGCGTTTTCTGCGCGAGCAGGCGGGGTCGTCCGGACCCCCTGGACCGACCCCCCTTCCCTGTGCACGCCCCTGCACACACACACACACACACACACACACACACACACACACACACACACACACACACATCAAGAAATCAAAAAGCAGAAAACCAATCATTTGGTGTTGAGGCTGATCACAAAATAAATTGATTCGTTATTATTGTTGGTCCAGTTATATCATATATTCGTATATATATATCATCAATTTGCAATGAAAATTACATTATTAAAACCGATGCTCAGTTACTCAGTGTCCTCTTGCGTGAATATAGCTCGTGTTCCAGTCTTAATTTTAAATCATGTCTAATGCGAGTGATATCTCCTAAACTTTCATAAACATACTTTCTCTTGATGATTTCTGCATAAGAATGATTTAATATAAGAAAAAAAAACATGTTAAAAAAGAAACGATACTAAATTTATCAAGACACATTGTTTTCTTAAGTTGTTCATGATCATTATTATGCTCTCAAGTGCACTTGAATAAAATAAAAGCTGTCAAAAAAAAGGGAAGAAGCCAATCGTTGACGCACTATCACACACAATAAAAAATTCTCACTTCACAAACACACCACACACAACACACACACCACACACACACACACACACATACCACACACACACACACCACACACACACACACAACACACACACACACTTACACACACAAATCATGGTGATACAAAAATCCGTGGGTGGGGATATTTTGATATGATGTCCCCCCTCTGAAATTCGTGGGGGACATGTCCCCCTGTTCCCCCTGGGTTTGCGCCCCTATATATATATATANCAACCAACAAGAAGGAATTGCAGAGATTCCTAGGAATGGTGACATATCTAGCAAAGTTTGTGCCTGATCTGTCTACGGAGACAGCACCGCTCAGATCACTCCTACATCACAAAACACAGTGGGAATGGCAGCACGAACATGAGAAAGCCTGGACGCGATTCAAAGACTTGCTATCTAGTGAACCAGTGCTGAAGTTTTATGACCCAAAGAGACAGATCAAGATGTCAACAGATGCTTCACAGTCAGGTTTAGGGGCTGTATTGCTGCAGTTTTATGATGGTGAATGGTGTCCTGTGGCATATGCTTCGAGAGCCATGACGGAGACCGAAACCCGTTACGCTCAGATCGAAAAGGAGACTCGGTAAAAAGAATTGAAAAGTATTGTATTCGGGTGTGAGCGTTTCCACCAGTATATTTATGGACAGAGTATCATCGCAGAGACCGACCATAAACCGCTTGTGTTTATCTTCGCAAAATCACTTGCTGATTGTCCGCCGAGAATCCAGCGACTGAAATTGCGACTACAGAAGTATGACCTGAAAATCACGTACACACCAGGGAAACACATGTACGCAGCAGATACATTGTCACGGGCATACATGAAGGACACAGGAAACAGTGACATTGACATTGAGGTGCAAGCGTACATTGATGGAGTCAAATCAACAACCAGTGTGTCGGAGTCACGCATGAAAGAAATCCAGGATGAAATGCAGAAAGATGCAGATCTACAGCTGCTGATGGTCACTATATTGAGTGGATGGCCAAACGACAGAGTGACTTGTCCAAGTCAAATTCTGGAATACTGGAACTATAGAGATGAACTGTCGGTGATTGACGGGATTATTTTCAAAGGGAGTCGAATTTTAATTCCCAAAAAACTCAGAAGTGAAATGCTGAAAAAGATTCATGTTGGACACCTCGGGATCGAGAAGTGTCGAAAACGTGCACGCGAAGTCCTATTTTGGCCAATGATGAACTCCGACATCGCCAATGTGGTCAAAGATTGTGAACATTATCTCACACATCGAAGCCGTCAACAAGTAGAGCCATTAGATCCTCATCCGATTGTAAGTCGACCATGGGAGAAAGTGGCAACCGACTTGTTTTCATACAGTGGTCGAGACTATCTGCTAGTAGTTGACGCGTATTCGAATTATCCAGAAGTCGCTGTGTTGTCAAACGCAACTAGCAGATCTGTGATTAACTCACTGAAGTCTACATTTGCCAGACATGGCGTACCAGAGGACGTGTTCGGAGACAACGGACCATGTTATGACAGCGCTGAATTCAAACAGTTTTCGGAAGACTGGGGTTTCAGACATACTACCTCAAGTCCAAGATACCCCAACTCCAACGGACTAGCCGAACGCACTGTACAGACAGTGAAGAACATTATTCGTAAATCCAAGGAAAGCGGCGAAGATCCTCAGTTAGGACTACTTGCTTATCGAAGTACACCGATGGAGAATGGCTATTCTCCAGCACAGATGTTGATGGGTAGAAGAATTCGCACAAACCTGCCCATTCGTACAAACCTACTGGAAACAAACACCAGCCAGAGAGTCGTCAAGAAGAAAGTGTTGTCGCAAAAGAAACAGAAACACTATCATGACCGTGGAACTAAGCAGCTTCCTGCTCTTGAACCCAGTTCCCGTGTTAGAGTGTTGAGCGACGATGGAAAAATCTGGCGCGAAAAAGGGGTAGTGATCAGAGAAGTCGCAAACAGGTCGTTTATGATTCAGACTGACAGAGGGTCTGATTTGCGAAAAAATCGATCGGTATTGCTAAAGCCCAACGAGCCTCTGCCAAGGCC
>NW_014579212.1:36407-42425 GCF_000485595.1 Priapulus caudatus
ACTCGGGGGGGGGGGTTCGTTCGAACCCCCTGAACCCCCCCTGGCTACGGGCCTGTTGTTATGACAAGACTGAAACACGGTTTATTAACTTTACACACCAGCGAGCCGAGAGAGCGAGCGACCCCTATCGGAATGAATACACAACTCTGGTCACATAACCACGTATACACAAAGCATGCCGGCCAATCTACATCCTTCCCTTTGTAGAACAATAGTACTCTTGTACAAATTATATAGAATCCACCAAAATAAGTCTCTACTATAGGGTAGCTATGTCGGCTATATAAAGAAATAAATCGCTCTCACTCGACTGGCACATTCTCTAGTAAAATCTAACACAAGTTGCTTCTGTGTCTTAACACCACAGATTAACAGGAAATCTCTCACAAATGTTAACGCAACTTTCTGGATCATGCAAATGCCCATTACACAAATAACAATTATCTTTAGCACGATTATTCGTTTCTCACAATTGTTTACATTATTACACTAACAACGCGATCTTTACTGCTTGTATCGTACTGAAAGATTGATCATCCTCCCACATCTCGTTGTTCTGGGAATGCCTCCGGGATCTGGCACAGGTTTGGGACTGCCTTCTGCGATTGTCTCCGGGTTGACACACCTAGCTTCCGTCGAGTTGGTTGTACCTGTTGGTGCACTCACGGTTGTTGAAGTGGAAAGCATGTCAGCATTTGGTGTTGCTGAAACTGCTGGCACCTTAAGCAGATGGCGCCGGTTTCTTCTGTATTCTCTCCTTTCTGTAGATTTGACAATGTATAATCTTTGGCTCGTCCGCCAATTTGACCACGTTACCTAGTTTGTCATAAAGCGAAAGGGGGGACACTGTACGCATGCAAACAGCAGCAGAAGAAGAATATTGACAAGTCATCTAAACCGCTCATACCTTTGCAGACAGCGGATCCAACACCAACTGTCAGAGAAAAGACTCAGGGTCCAATATCTCTGGTTTTAACAGAGCTTCAGCCGTAGGAATTGTTGTTGTTGTTCGACGCGACAAATTCCGTTGCGCTGGCGATCCCAATGTGTTGTCTCTTGGCGTATTGCGCCAATTCAGAATGTTCAGGTAGGGATCCGTGCCGTCTCTGAACGATTTCTCTAGTAGCTGCTTAGCAGATTGAACAGCTTTCTCCGCCAGTCCGTTGCTACTGTGGAAATGTGGACTGCTCATTGTATGATGGAGTCCCCATGCTGCTGCAAAGTCCTTAAATTCTCTCGACGTGAACTGTGATCCACTGTCGGAGATCAGCATGTCTGGAATACCAAACCTGGAGAAATGCGATTTGAGTTTCTGCACTACTGTTTTAGTCGATGTGTCCGTAACTGTGCTCAGTTCGAACCATCCAGAGTACGAGTCTACTGGGACAAGGTACATGATGCCATGCCACTCAAATAAATCCGTTCCGACTATTGCCCATGGTCTGCTTGGCACTGGATATGGTAGTAGTGGTTCTCTCGATTGGTGCAATTTTGTGCTATGGCATATGTTGCACTGGCCTATTATGTCATCTATGTCTCGACACATGCTTGGCCAGTACATGATGTCTCTTGCACGACGCTTGGTGGCTTCTGCCCCCAAATGACCACTGTGTACTAAGTTAGCGTATTCACGCTGCAGTGCTTTTGGTACCACTATTTTCTGACCTTTCAGTATCACACCCTCGTCTTCAATCAGTTCATCACCAAATGGATAGAATGGTCTGAGCTCAGATTCACTTTTCGACGAACCCATGACGATGGCTTTGTGAACTTTTTTGAGTGTGACATCGTTGGAAGTAGCTTCCTTCAGCTCCTCCAGCTTCTTACTACTGATTGGCAACACTGATAGTATTTCATAGTCCTGTGTGCTCTCTAGATCTGTGTCACTGTCCTTGATTGGCAAGTATGCCCTCGACAATGTATCTGCTAGGTAGAGATCACTACTTTTCTTGTACACCAGGTTAAAACTGTAGCTTTGCAGCCTCAACAGCAAGCATTGCAATCTTGCTGGAGTTGCAGATAGTGGTTTCTTCACTATTGATACTAATGGCTGATGGTCTGTTTCAATCGTCACCTTCTTGCCAAACACGTAATCACGAAATCTTGTGCACGCGAACACCACCGCGAGTAGTTCTTTTTCTGTTTGCGCGTATCTTGTTTCAGCTTGTGTTAGGGCACGCAATGCGTACACGACTGGTTTTCCATCTTGTAGGCATGCTGCTCCAAGACCACTCTGTGATGCGTCACATGTGAGTGTTACGCTTCTCCTGACGTCAAAATACGCCAAATTTGTCACTTGTGCAATACTCTGCTTTATCTCGTTAAACGCCTACTGCTGGGATATATCCCATTTCCATTCATTGTCTTTTCTCAGCAGTTCATTCAGCGGCGCGGCCTTTTCACTGCGGTTAGGCACAAACTTGGCGAGATATTTCACCATTCCAAAAAAACGAAGCAGGTCAGTCGCATCTTGTGGTGTCGGCATTTCACTGATTGCTCGGACCTTTTCTGGGTCCGGTTTCAGTCCGTCCTTGGACAGTACATGTCCAATGTATGGTACTTCTTGCAGCTTGTACTGACATTTGCGCACACTCAACTTTAAGTTGATTTCTCGGAGACGCTTTAACACTTTCTTGAGATTGTCATCATGCTCCAATTCCGTGGCTCCATACACCAGAATGTTATCCACTATCACCAAACATGGGTATCCAGCTAGCAAATGTTCCATTGCACACTGGTAGACTTCTGATGCTGAACTGATTCCCATCGGCATGCGACAGTATCTGTAACGACCATACGGTGTTCCAAAGCATGTCAGATATGACGACTTCTCCTCCAATGGAATATGGTAGAACGCTTGTTTGGCATCCACCACGGTGAAGTATTTTGCGTTGGGCATGTTTGACACTGCCTCCTCAATAGTACGCAAAGGATATCGAGGTCTCTTGATTGCTTTATTAAGATCACCAGGATCTGAGCAAATGCGCAGTTCATCAGAGTTCTTTTTTGTAGTCACCACTGTAATGATATGAACAGTTTAACATAATGATTTACTGTACTTTATTAGGACCGCCCCCCTATATCATGCTTGCGCACAACACATGCGCAGTGGTCAGTTGCTCGGCAGTGTTCGCCATATTGTTGACATTTCGTATCGTCAGAATACACGTTTTATGTTTGAACCCTGTTGTCACTTGTTAGTGATTGTCACAGACAGACATAACATTACAACCACTAAAGCAGATACCCAATCTATAGGTTTTGTAACTGGTGCTATAATTCCCTTAGCAACCATGTTGTCAAGCTCTTCTTTCAGCTTATCTTTCACAGCAACTGGCACTTTTCTTACCGCCCGGATTATCGGTGTGACTTCTGGATCCACCGTTATTTTGTACCGTGTTGGCAGTTTCCCTAGAGTGTTATCAAACAGGTCCTTGTACTCTTCCAATATTCCATTAAGTTTATTTTGCATAAACTTAGCATCTTGTTCTGATAGTTCGTGTATCTGACACGTATGTATGGTCTTATCCAGTGTGAGTTCACTTTCTCTCAACAGTATTTTCCGAACACCGTCAGCTGTGATTCCTATTACAATTCTGTCTCAAATCAGCTGATCACACAGTTGCCCATACTCACAGGTGCTTGCTTTACTGCGCAAATCTGCTGCAAAAGTTTGTATTGTTTCACCTTTTTGTTGTACTCGGGAGTTAAATTTAAACCTCTCCAATATCACATTACTCCTCGGGTTACAAATTTGTCTAAATTTACGTTTTAGGCACTCGGGATTTTCCCTTGATTCCGCCGGTATTACTGCTTCTGGATTCACCGGGTCTGTACGTTCCGGTTCATAGACAAACGAACGTTCTCTCTCGATTGCCTCCGGTCCCGCAAGGTTCAATAGCATATATGCTTTCACTTTATCCACTATTTTCCACTAAACGCACATGCGACATAAATGTCATACTCGCGTTCAAATACTCGCCAACTTTCCTCGGCATTTGTTCCGAAACTCAGGGGTTCTGGCTTTCGTAGTCTCCCTTCCGCCATGTTGGATTTTTTTCGATTACACGTGAGCTCACCGGCTCTATGATCAATCGTCAATTTACGACGTTAGCATTTCACGTTTCATGATCAAATGTCACTCTCCGTGCCCATCCGATCCGACTTCTGACACCATGTAAGTTTTGTTACTTCATATATATAGTCTATAACAGTACTTTGTTATGACAGGACTGGAACACGTTTCATTAACTTTACACACCAGCCAGCCGAGAGGGCGAGCGACCCCTATCGGTGTGCATACACAACTCTGGTCACATAGCCACGTATACATAAAGCACGCAGGCCAATCTACACCCGGCCAGGGAGCGAATTTTTTTTCCTACACGTTATATCTATTGGGCTCTTCTGATTGGTTGCTTTGATTTGCGTTAACTCAACAAACCTTCAAAACAATCTGAGAACAAACGCCATTTGCAAATATTTCTTTTGGTTTATGATCGGTAGATAAGTACGTTTTCTGATGTATTTTCTATGAAAAACACATTTTACTCATTAATATAAAATATAATATCACTATAATTCCAATCTTTGTGTAAATGTGTTATTTTCATCATAATCTTAAGTTATGAGAGGGTCTGGGCTCTCGTAATACTGCATACGTATGTATATGTACTCGTACTATAGAGTAGCATTTCGCTCCATCGCAGGCAGGAGGAAGGAGCGAAGAGCTATAGTACTAGAGATACTCGTTGACGCTAGACTGAGCAAAAATTAAACAAACCTTTGTTATTAAACGACACGTATGTGTTAGTACTTGTTTACATTTGAAAATACATGTACACAAAGAATTGCAATTATAGTGATATTATATTTTATAATTAATGAGTAAAATGTGTGTTTTAAGTTTTTCAAAAAAATACACCAGAAAACTTTTTTCTCAGTCTAGCGTCAACGAGTACGAGTACGTATAGCTCTAGTACTATAGCTCTTCGCTCCTTACTCCTGCGACGAGTAGAATAGTACGAGTACTCGTACTGCTATAGTACGAGTACTCGTACTGCTATAGTACGAGTACATATACGTACGTATGTAGTAAGTGTTACGAGAGTCAAGACCATATGGCCCAGACCCTCTCATAACTTAACGTTAACGATGAAAATAACACATTTACACAAAGAATTGTAATTATAGTGATCACTGATATTATATTTTATATTAATGAGTAAAATGTGTGTTTTTCATGGAAAATACATCAGAAAACTTACTTATCTACCGATCATAAACCATAACACATATTTCCAAATGGCGTTTGTTCCCTTGTTTTGAAGGTTTATTGAGTCAAAGCAAATCAAAGCAGCCAATCAGAGGAGCCCAAAACTCTGCAATGGATATAACGTGTAGGAAAACAAAATTCGCGTCCCGGTGTGGGTGTGCGCGCATGCGTGCATGGATGTATGCATGTGCGTGTATGCATGTACGTGTGTGTGTGCGCGCATGCGTGCATGGATGTATGCATGTGCGTGTATGCATGTACGTGTGTGTGTACGTCTCTCTGTGGGTGTGCGTGCATGCCTGCGTGCGTGTATGCATGCATGTGTGCGCCGGATTCTTTCTGTGGGTGTGCAAACCTACAATGTACAAAGTACGCATACCTTTGTTCGCGCGCGGGTGTGCGTGCGGGCGTGCGTGCGTGCGTGTATCGGACATGTGTACAATGAAAGCTGGCCACGAGAGCGTGACGAACAACAGTTTCTGTGCTTGTTACCGGCACGCTGACTAAATACATACGATGCGCGCATGTAGAAATGTGTCCCATTGAATTTTCGTTCTATAAGAAGGCTCGTGCGCTTTCTTACTTACTTGCCTATAGCGGCATTCAGAAAATATATCCAGTCTGCTTTCAATAACGCAAAACCTCACGTCTGACCTTTCTCTCTCTCTCTCTCTCTCACTCTCTCTCTCTCACGCTCTCTCTCTCTCTCTCTCGCGCGCTCTCTCTCTCTCTCTCTCTCTCTC
>NW_014579212.1:43233-46542 GCF_000485595.1 Priapulus caudatus
TTTTTAATAACTTTGTCTTACTACATACATCAAGGAGGTAAAATTGATTGTTTTTAATAACTTTGTCTTACAACATACATCAAGGAGGTAAAATTGATGTTTTTTTAATAACTTTGTCTTACAACATACATCAAGGAGGTAAAATTGAGGTGGTTTTTAATAACGTTGTCTTACAACATACATCAAGGAGGTAAAATTGAGGTGGTTTTTAATAACGTTGTCTTACTACATACATCAAGGCGGTAAAATTGATGTTTTTTTAATAACGTTGTCTGACTACATACATTGAGGAAGTGAAATTAAGGTGGTTTTTAATAACGTTGTCTTACAACATACATCAAGGAGGTGAAGTTGAGGTGGTTTTTAATAACGTTGTCTTACTACATACATTAAGGAGGTGAAATTGAGGTGGTTTTTTAACAACATTATCGCAGTACATCTATTAAAACGGTGACATGAGATCTAAATTATTTCCATGGTCGTCATCGTTACACTTGAACCGTCGGGGACCCTACTGACGAGCGATGCTCTTTCGTTTTGTTTTGTTTGTTTTCAACAAAATGGCGGACGCGGGAGCAAAATGGCGGACGCCGAACGACAAAACGAAGTTTAGAAAGAAATAAGAGATTTTTCTCGCGTAGCAAACACCTTTTCGCAGGAGACGGAGATGCTGTAAAGGTGTATCGCTAGAGGGCGTAGTAGGCGCGCAAACCAAAGTGATGTTGTTGCTGCACACCGCAAGGGGACGCTCTAGGTTGCCGCCCCGAGACATCTTGCACGTGAGCGACGCAACGGGAGCTGCGAGTGCGTGCCGCAAAAGTGAGCTGGAGTACTCGCCGCCGCGAGAGGGCGTTGCATGTGCCACAAACTAGGACAGGCTATACGTGTTAGCCACTAGGGAGCGCTGTGTGTGCACGCCGTGAGGTGGCGCGGGGCGTAACGTGATTAGGCACAGATGCTGGGTGCGCATTACATCACGCTCTCCCGCTGCGAGTCTGCTGCTGCTGCTGCTACTGCTGCAAGTCTGCTGCTGCTGCTGCTACTGCTGCTACTGCTACTGCTGCTACTGCTACTGCTGCCACTGCTACTGCTGCTACTGCTGCTGGTGCTGCTACTGCTGCTGCTGCTACTGCTGCTGCTGCTACTGCTACTGCTGCTACTGCTGCTGGTGCTGCTACTGCTGCTACTGCTGCTGCTGCTGCTGCTACTGCTGCTACTGCTGCTGCCACTGCTACTGCTGCTACTGCTGCTGGTGCTGCTACTGCTGCTGCTGCTACTGCTGCTGCTGCTACTGCTGCTGCTGCTACTGCTGCTGCTGCTAGGGCTGCTGCTGCTAGGGCTGCTGCTGCTACTGCTGCTGGTGCTGCTACTGCTGCTACTGCTGCTGCTGCTGCTACTGCTGCTGCTGCTGCTACTGCTGCTGCTGCTGCTACTGCTGCTGTACTGCTGCTGCTGCTGCTACTACTACTACTGCTGCTGCTGCTACTGCTGCTGCTACTGCTGCTGCTGCTGCTGCTACTACTGCTGCTGCTGATACTGCTGCTACTGCTGCTGCTGCTGATGCTGCTACTGCTGCTACTGCTACTGCTGCTACTGCTGTTACTGCTGCTGCTGCTACTGCTGCTGCTGATTCTACTGCTGCTGCTACTGCTGCTGCCAAATGTAATTATGGCTTCAGGTTCTGGCTCATCATTTCGCTCACCTATCAAATAACAAGGAGGAGGAGGAGCAGGAGGAGGAGGAAGAGGAGGAAGAATGGAAGAGGAAGGAAAGAGAAGGGAAAAGGGGTGAGAGAAGAGGCAAGAATGAGGAGGAGAAATGATGGCGGATAAAGGAAAGAGAAGGGAGGAGGAGAGAGGGAAGAGGCAAGGAGGAGGGGGAATGATGGCGGAATAAGGAAAGACAATGGAGGAGGGGAGAGGGAGGAGGCAAGGATGAGGAGGAGGAATGATGGAAGAGGAAGGAAAGAGAAGGGAGGAGGGGAGAGGGAGGAGGCAAGAAGGAGGAGGAAGGATGGAAGAATAAGGAAAGATAATGGAGGAATACAGAAAGTGAATGGAGGAGGGGAGAGGGAGGAGGCAAGGAGGAGGAGTAGGGAGGATGGAGGAGAAAGAAAAGAGATGGGAGGAGGGGAGAGGGAGGTGGCAAGGAGGAGGAGGAAGGATGGAGGAATAAGGAAAGAGAATGAAAGAGGGAAGAGGGAGGAGGCAAGGAAGAGGAGTAGGGAGGATAGAGGATAAAGGAAAACGAAGGGAGGAGGGGAGAGAGAGGAGGCAAGGAAGAAGAAGAGGAAAGATGGAGGAGAAAGAAAAGAAAAGGGAAGAGGGGAGAGGGAGGAGGCAAGGAGGAGGAGAAAGGATGGAGGAGGAAGAAAAGAAAAGGGAAGAGGGGAGAGGGAGGAGGCAAGGAGGAGGAGAAAGGATGGAGGAGGAAGAAAAGAAAAGGGAAGAGGGGAGAGGGAGGAGGCAGGGAGGAGGATGAAGAGGGAAAGAGAAGGAAGGAGGGGAGAGGTAGGTAAGGAGGAGGAGAAAGAAAGGAGGAGAAAGGACCGAGAAGGGAAGAGGGGAGATGTAGGCAAGGAGGAAGAGGAAGAAAGAGGGCAGAGGGACGAAGATGGGGCAGGGATAAGGGGAAAGGAACCCACCGTGTGCTCGCACGCAGCATAATAATTATGTTAGTTATATAGCTCTATATTTTAGCACAGCGTGTTAGTTGTATAGCTCTATATTTCAGCATAGTGTGTTAGTTGTATAGCTCTATATTTCAGCACTGTGTGTTAGTTGTATAGCTCTATATTTCAGCACAGTGTGTTAGTTATATAGCTCTATATTTCAGCACAGTGTGTTAGTTATATAGCTCTATATTTCAGCACAGTGTGTTAGTTATATAGCTCTATATTTCAGCATAGTGTGTTAGTTATATAGCTCTATATTGCAGCATAGTGTGTTAGTTATATAGCTCTATATTTCAGCATAGTGTGTTAGTTATATAGCTCTATATTTCAGCACACAGTCTAGGTTATATAACTGTTAAGTGCAGTGCAGCGTGTGATCGTGAGATACTGCCAGCCAGGTGTGCTCTGAATGCGGCTGCATGCAGGTACTAATGACGTTCTCAAGGCTTTTAGAAAACGCCGCCCGCTCACCTCGCGCCGAAAAAAGACGCGCAAAAAAGAAGAAGTTAACGAAGTACCGCCACTGTCGCTGTCGCTGTAGTTATTGTTGATTTTACTATTATTGCTGCTGTTAATGATGATGCTGTTTCTGCTGCCGCCGCTGCTGGTGCTGCTGTTGATGATGATGCTGTTTC